>NC_091962.1:8123781-8141281 GCF_031021105.1 Erythrolamprus reginae | reverse complement strand
CGGTCGCTGGGACTCAAATGGCAGAAGGCGGTCCTGCAAGTAAGGATTTGCTGCTTGGGCAGTGGGGTGAGGATAGAAGACCTCCAATCTCCATTCCAGCTCTACTCTGATTGATTGATGGGTGCAGGTGTGCGTCCTTTTTTCTCTCTCTCTCTCTTTACCTTGAGCAAATCTCACTCAGCCTTGATTTTCATTTGTAAACGCAGCTGCCAGGTGGAAGAAATTTTCTTTACAAAAATTGGAGGGGGGGGGGCGGAGAGAGAGCTCCATGCTTGTGATAAACTAAGGCTTTTTTCCTTCTTTTAAAAAAATAGTCTTCTCCAATTCTTCCTTATTCCGGGCTTAATTCAGTCTCTACGATTTTCAGTTTCCACTGGTGGCTTTTCTTTTCTTTTTCACGACGACCGAAAAAACGAATGCGAGGTTTTTGTTGCACATCGATCCCAAATATAGCTTCTTTCAACACCTTTCTGCCTAACCTGTGGGTTTTTCAGCCTCCATTGTTCCTCCCGTTAATCAAGCTTTGAATACTATTTCTTGTGTTACTGTGAGATGGTTTTGCCTGCTTTCCTCCTGTTCAGAATAGAAACATAGAAGACTGACGGCAGAAAAAGACCTCCTGGTCCATCTAGTCTGCCCTTATACTATTTCCTGTATTTTATCTTAGGATGGATCTATGTTTATCCCAGGCATGTTTCAATTCAGTTCCTGGGGATTTATCTACCACCGTCTGCTGGAAGTTTGTTCCAAGGATCTACTACTCTTTCAGTAAAATAATATTTTCTTATGTTGTTTTTGATCTTTCCCCCAACTAACTTCAGATTGTGTCCCCTTGTTCTTGTGTTCACTTTCCTATTAAGAACACTTCCCTCCTGGACCTTATTTAACCCTTTAACATATTTAAATGTTTTGATCATGTCCCCCCTTTCCCTTCTGAGTTCATTAAGTCTTTCCTGATACATTTTATGCTTAAGACCTTCCACCATTCTTGTAGCCCGTCTTTGGACCCGTTCAATTTTGTCAATATCTTTTTGTAGGTGAGGTCTCCAGAACTGAACACAGTATTATTCCAAATGGGGTCTCACCAGCACTCTATATAGCGGGATCATAATCTCTCTCTTCCTGCTTGTTATACCTCTATCTATGCAGCCAAGCATCCTACTTGCTTTCAATATTTCAGATATTTTAGATGGTGAGGGTGTGCGTGTGTGTGGAATTGTAGGAAGTTAGCACCCTCCTGGAAGAATGAAATATTCTATGAAATATTTAAAAAAAGGCAGAATATTAATTATTCAATTAATAATTGAATAAATAAATAAATAAAACCATTGTTCCACGCAGTCTCCATGTTTCCAGTTTCTTTCTCCCCACTTCTAACTAAACCCCAAAAGAGAAAGCTGCCCGACTGAGTTCTTTTTTATTTATTTATTTATTCATTTGTCCAATACACAAATACATAGGAAGGAAAATAGACATGTGATAATATAAAAGAGGGTGAAAGTGAACTTAGAGGAGAGGATATATGAAAGGAAGAGAATATATAAGATAGGTGAAAGAAAGGAAAGACAATTGGACAGGGGACGAAAGGCACTCCAGTGCACTTATGTACGCCCCTTACTGGCCTCTTAGGAACCTGGAGAGGTCAATCATGGAGAGTCTAAGGGAGAAGTGTTGGGGGTTAGGGATTGACACAATTGAGTCCGGCAATGAGTTCCATGCTTCGATAACTTGATTGTTGAAATCATATTTTTTACAGTCAAGTTTGGCGCGGTTCGTATTAAGTTTGAATCTGTTGCGTACTCTTGTGTTGTTGCGGTTGAAGCTGAAGTAGTCATTGACCGGTAGGACGTTGCAGCATATGATCTTGTGGGCAATACTCAAATCGTGTTTTAGGCGCCGTAGTTCTAAGCTTTCTAGGCCCAGGATTGTTAGTCTATTTTCGTAGGATAGTCTGTTTCGAGTGGAGGAATGAAGGGCTCTTCTGGTTGGGGTGCTTGCGATGATAGTTCTGCTATCCTTGAAAGCACCCCAACCAAACCTGTGACATGGCCCACCAGCAGAGAGCGCAGACTCTGCGGGTCAGGACAAAGCACACCTGAGGCCTCAGTTACGGACAAGAGTCTGGTCCAGCCGATGACATCAAGCCATGCCCCCGCTGCAGTGCATTACATTATGAAAATGAACGATGGCAGCGGTATCCATAATATGGCAAATGATTTAGCTTTACTAGATAAATGGTCAAAGCAATGGAAACTGCAGCTTAATATTTCCAAATGTAAAATAATGCACTTGGGGAAAAGGAATCCTCAATCTGAGTATTGTATTGGCAGTTCTGTGCTAGCAGAAACTCCAGAAGGGAAGGATTTAGGGGTAGTGATTTCTGACAGTCTCCAAATGGATGAACAGTGCGGTCAGGCCGTAGGAAAAGCAAGTAGAATGCTTGGCTGCATAGCTAGAGGTATAACAAGCAGGAAGAGGGAGATTATGATCCCGCTATGTAGAGTGCTGGTGAGACCCCATTTGGAATACTGTGTCCAGTTCTGGAGACCTCACCTACAAAAAGATATTGACAAAATTGAACGGGTCCAAAGACGGGTTACAAAAATGGTGGAAGATCTTAAGCATAAAACGTATCAGGAAAGACTTCATGAACTCCATCTGTATAGTCTGGAGGACAGAAGGAAAAGGGGGGACATGATCGAAACATTTTAAAAGGTTAAAGGGTTAAATAAGGTTCAGGAGGGAAGTGTTTTTAATAGGAAAGTGAACACAAGAACAAGGGGACACAATCTGAAGTTAGTTGGGGGAAAGATCAAAAGGAACGGGAGAAAATATTATTTTTACTGAAAGAGTAGTAGACGCTTGGAACAAAGTTCCTGCAGACGTGGTTGGTAAATCCACAGTACCTGATTTGAAACATGCCTGGGATAAAAATAGATCCATCCTAAGAATAAATGCAGGAAATAGTGTAAGGGCAGACTAGATGGGCCCTGAGGTCTTTTCCTGCTGTCAATCTTCTATGTTTCTATGCGCAAAGGGTGAAAAAAATGCGCACTTCTAAAGGGAAAGTAAGTAGATTTCACCGCTGGTTGTAAGGGGCCTTGAAGGTCTTCTAGTCCAGCCCCCTGCTCGAGAAGTTGGCCTTGTAAGATTCTGGACAAATGATTGATTGTCCAATCTCTTCTTGAAGCCCTGCAAGATTAAATTTGTTTAATTTAATAAATGCGGTAGAAATAAATCTTTAGTTCTAGGCTGGTTTCTATTTTAAGAGGAATACACAAAAAGCCATTTCTTTTGTGATGTTTTAAAGAGCCCGATAAGCTGTTACAGACACGTCTATGGGATAGGCAACTTTTTAATTAAATAAACTCACTTCTGAAGATGGGAGACCTGTCAGATTTTCAATTAGACGACTGGCTTGTATTGTAACTACTGGCTTTAAGTGGAAAAAACCCCAAACTTTTGATGGATAACCTGCAATTCAACTTCTATTTGTTATCATCCTTTACTTCTGGAAGTTCTGGTTGTGGCTCATGGGAATTAGAGTCCGACAGAAGGCATCAGAGTCTCATTATATTATTATTATTATTATTATTATTATTATTATTATTATTATTATTGTTGTTGTTGTTGTTATTGATTAGATTTGTATGCCGCCCCTCTCCGTAGACTCGGGGTGGCTCACAACAGTGATAAAAACGGTACATAATGACAAATCTAATAATTAAAATCTAAAATAGCAATTATACATATAAAAAATCTAAAAGAACAACCCCAGTAAATAAAAACATAGATACAGTTATGTTGTGCACAGAAACTACATAGGCAAGGGGAAGATGTCTCAGTTCCCCCAAGCTTGATGACAAAGATGGGTTTTGAGGAGTTTACGAAAGGCAAGGAGGGTGGGGGCAGTCCTAATTTCCGGGGAGGAGCTGATTCCAGAGGGTCGGGGCCGCCATAGAGAAGGCTCTCCCCCTGGGTCCCGCCAGACGGCATTGTTTAGTCGACGGGACCCGGAGAAGACCAACTCTGTGGGACCTAATCGGTCGCTGGGATTCGTGCGGCAGAAGGCGGTTTCGTAGATAATCTGGTCCGGTGCCATGAAGGGCTTTATAGGTCATAACCAACACTTTGAATTGTGACCGGAAACTGATCGGCAACCAATGCAGACTATTATATGCATTACGACATACTCAAAAGTTTGGGTATTTTTTCACATTCCACTTAAATCAGTCATCTAATTGAAAATCTGACAGGTCTCCCATGGTCAGAAGTGAGTTTATTTAATTTAAAAAGCTGCTTCTTGAAACTAGCACACAAGCCTATTGTTTCTTCATTGCTTATTTGACCCCATACGATAACCATTAAGTGTTGTGCCACATGATTCTTGACAAATGTATCTTTTTCTTTTTTTATTATTGATTTTTAGTTTCAAGACAAAAGAAAAACGCAGAAGAAAAAATGGAACCAAAAAGAGAAGAAAAGGTAAATAGAGAGAGAAAAAAAGAACTACCGGTATGTGTATTACTACTATTTACAGAATTTACGTAATTTTACACCATCTGATATAAAATATACTACAGTATTACATAAGTATTCATTTATTCAACCAGTCATAACACTTATACCAAATTTTATTATATTGCAATTCTTCTTCTCCTTTTAACACCTTGTCATATTCATTTTGGCACAATCAATAATCTTATTAATTATTTTTTCTTCGTTTGGAATTGTAGTATCCTTCCACCTTTGTGCATAGGCTAACCTGGTTGCCGTTAAGATATGTATTCATAGGTATTGAGGTTTTTTTTATATTTTTGAGAAGGGTATACCTAGTAGAAAAAATTCTGGGGTCTTTCCCACTTCATCTTGTATTATTTCTTTTAGCCATTTCTCAATTAGGTTCCAATATTATTATTATTATTATTATTATTATTATTATTATTATTATTTCAGTACAACACAGCAAACGAGATCACTATGCTGGATTTCGTATTTCATCACCAGTCGGGCGCTTCCCAAGCACCTATAACTGCGTGATGTAGCGGCGAATTATTATTATTATTATTATTATTATTATTATTATTATTATTATTATTATTATGTCAGTACAACACAGCAAACGAGATCACTATGCTGGATTTCGTATTTCATCACCAGTCGGGCGCTTCCCAAGCACCTAGGACTGCGTGATGTAGCGGCGAATTATGTTTGCCGATCCCAGTAAAGCGGCCTTTTGCAATTGACAGAGGGAGATTTTGTCAATTCCGATGGTTTTCAAATGTCCGCTGAGATCCTTTGGCCCTGCGCCCAGCGTGCCAAGTACCACTGGGACCACTTTCACTGGCTTATGCCAGAGTCATTGTAGCTCGATTTTTAGATCTTCGTATTTCACTAATTTCTCTAGCTGCTTCTCCTCAATTCTGCTGTCTCCTGGGATTGCGATGTCGATGATCCATACTTTCTTTGGAAATACATTATTATTATTATTATTATTATTATTATTATTATTATTATTATTTATATTTGTATGCCGCCCCTCTCCGAGGACTCGGAGCGGCTCACAACAAGAAAAAAACAGTACAAATCCAATATTTTTTTTAAAAAACAGTTTAAAAGTTTAGCTTTGGAGCAGGTCCACCACTGGTAATAATAAGTGCCTATCTTTTTCTTTTATGTACACTGAGAGCATACGCACCAAGACAAATTCCTTGTGTGCCCAATCACACTTGGCCAATAAAGAATTCTATTATTCTATTATTATTATTATTATTATTATTATTATTATTATTATTAATTATTATTATTACTATCACTATCACTATTATTTATTATTATTATTATTATTATTATTTATTATTCCTATTCCTATTACTATCACTATCACTATCATTATTATTATTATTATTATTATTATTATTATTATTATTATTATTATCATCACCACTATCACTATCACTATCATCATCATTATTATTATTATTATTATTATTAAATTCGTGGGTTGTTTCAGCTATATCCAGAGTAACCTCCAGATGGCGGCAGAGAGACATAGCTAATTTCTTCCTTTCAGTCTTTATCTGGTTCCAATCAATTCTTTTTTCTGTCTTCACTTCTCTGCCGAGCATCTATTTAAGCTCCCAAATTAAATTTATTTTTCTTCTTCTTCGGGGTGAAATCTACATGCTGGAAAAGACAGAATCAGCCACCCCCACCCCCCCAAGGATTTCTGTATAGCATGGAAAGGCCATCAAAATCATTAGACCCAATTCTGAAAGGCAGAAATCTGACATTTGCCACTGCGTATCATCCTTCTTCAGATCTCTCTTCCTGCTAGGAAGGATCTATAATTTTTTTTTTCTTTTGGCCTTATAAGTCGCACACATCTCCTTTCCCAGCTCTGTAATTTTCCGAAACGAACCCACTGGAGAGAAATACACCCTTACAAGTCAGGGGCGGGATAGAAGGAATTAAGAGACGTTTATCTGCCCTAGTACATGCAGATACCTTAATTAAATTTCTTGTCGTGCATTTTGCAAGGTGAGGGAGACCCCTCTGATCAAGCTAGCAAGCCAAACCCTGCCGTTTCCACCTCATTTATTCCCCCTTAATGGAGGAATATTTTTTTTTTAAATAGATGACTTTCCCGTTTCAAGAGTTGCAAGCTAAACTCGCTAGCGAAATTGGACATTTATCCAGGGGCTCCGTTAGGCCCTATGAGATTATTATTATTATTATTATTATTATTATTATTATTATTATTATTATTAGGATGCTTGGCTGCATAGCTAGAGGTATAACAAGCAGGAAGAGGGAGATTATGATCCCACTATATAGAATGCTGGTGAGACCACATTTGGAATAATGCTGTGTTCAGTTCTGGAGACCTCACCTACAAAAAGATATTGACAAAATTGAACGGGTCCAAAGACGGGCTACAAGAATGGTGGGAGGTCTTAAGCATAAAACGTATCAGGAAAGACTTCATGGACTCCATCTGTATAGTCTGGAGGACAGAAGGAAAAGGGGGGACATGATCGAAACATTTAAATATATTAAAGGGTTAAATAAGGTCCAGGAGGGAAGTGTTTTTAATAGGAAAGTGAACACAAGAACAAGGGGACACAATCTGAGGTTAGTTGGGGGGAAGATCAAAAGCAACATGAGAAAGTATTATTTTACTGAAAGAGTAGTAGATCCTTGGAACAAACTTCCAGCAGACGTGGTAGATAAATCCACAGTAACTGAATTTAAACATGCCTGGGATAAACATATATCCATCCTAAGATAAAATACAGAAAATAGTATAAGGGCAGACTAGATGGACCATGAGGGTCTTTTTCTGCCGTCAGACTTCTATGTTTCTATGTTTCTATTATTATTATTATTTATTAGATTTGTATGGCACCCCTCTCTGTAGACTCGGGGCGGCTCACAACACAATAAAAACAGTTCATGACAAATCTAATAATTTACAATTTACATTTAAAAAAAAAAAAAAAAAACCATTATTAAGCAGACATACATGCAAACATACCATACATTAAATTGTATTGGCCCGGGGGAGATATCTCAGTTCTCCCCCTGACGACAAAGGTGGGTTTTGAGGAGTTTACGAAAGGCAAGGAGGGCAGGGGCAGTTCTAATCTCTGGGGGGGGGGGGGGAACTGGTTCCAGAGAGTTGGGGCCGCCACAGAGAAGGCTCTTCCCCTGGGGCCCGCCAACCGACATTGTTTTGTTGACGGGACCCGGAGAAGGACCTAATCGGTCGCTGGGATTCGTGCGGTAGAAGGCGGTCTCGGAGATATTCTGGTCCGGTGCCATGAAGGGCTTTAAAGGTCATAACCAACACTTTGAATTGCGACCGGAAATTGATGGGCAACCAATGCAGACTGCGGAGTGTTGGTGTGACATGGGCATACCTGAGATTATTAAAAGAAGCAAGCAAGCAATCTCCTTCCACGGATCTCTCTCTCCTCTAGGTTTAAGGAAAGCTCCGATGAATCCCATTTCTTCTTCGCTTGAAATGAAGGTTGGGTAAGCGAGGTGACCGTGGCTTTCATTGATTTTCTCGGCCATTAAACATCTGGTTTTCCTAATGTCAGCATCCAGGACTCAGCACTTTCCTCCTTTCAATCAAAAAACAAAGCCATTATCCCTAAGGTTGTGCGCTCTAATGGGGTGATAGCGGTAGGACTTAGACTTATTTACCGCTTCATGGTGCTTTACGGCCCTCTCTGAAGCGCTTTACAGAGTCAGCATGTGGCCCCCCCCAACAATCGGGGGTCCTCGTTTTACTGACCTCAGAAGGATGGAAAACTGAGTCAACCAGAGTTAGCCGACAATACTTCATTGTAACAGGAAGGAAGGAAGGAAGGAAGGAAGGAAGGAAGGAAGGAAGATAGCAATACTACTTAGACTTATATACCACTTTACAGTGCTTTTTCAGCCCTCTCTAAGCGGTCTACAGAGTCAGCCTCTTGCCCCCAACAATCTGGGTCCTCGTTTTATTGACCTCAGAAGGATGGAGAACTGAGTCAACCATGAGCCAGTCAGGATCGAACTCCTGGCAGTGGGTAGAATTAACCTGCAATACTTCATTGTAACAGGAAGGAAGGAAGGAAGGAAGGAAGGAGGATGAGAGGAAGGAAGGAGGGAGGGAGGAGGAAGGAAGGAAGGAAGGAAGGAGGATGAGAGGAAGGAAGGAAGGAGGATGAGAGGAAGGAAGGAGGAAGGAAGGAAGGAAGGAAGGAAGGAAGGAAGGAAAGAAGGGGCCAGCTCACAGGATACAATATAAAACAATGTGTACACAAATCTAATGAATTAAAATTATAGGCTAAGATCCCATTATATTTAAAACAGTCAAGCAACTCAGTCACAACCACACATCACATTTGGTAGCTGGGGAGGGGGGGCTTGATCTATCTCCGGGACCGCCTTCTGCCGCATGAATCCCAGCGACCAGTTAGGTCCCACAGAGTTGGCCTTCTCCGGGTCCCGTCGACTAAACAATGTCGTCTGGCGGGACCCAGGGGAAGAGCCTTCTCTGTGGCGGCCCCAAACCCCTGGAACCAACTCCCCCCAGAGATCAGAATTGCCCCCACCCTTCTCGCCTTTCATAAGCTCCTTAAAAGCCACCTCTGTTGTCAGGCATGGGGGAATTGAGATATCTCTTTCCCCCCAGGCCTATACAATTTATGCATGGTATATTTGTGTGTAGGTTTGGCTTTTAATAAGGTTTTTAGTTATTTTAAATATTAGATTTGTTAAATGCTGTTTTATTATTGTCGTTAGCCGCCCCCAAGTCTATGGAGAGAGGCAACATCCAAATCAAATCAAATCAAATAAATAAACAAACAAACAAAGAAACACAAATAAAATAAATAAATAAAATAAATAAAATAAATAAAATAAATAAAATAAATAAAATAAATAAAATAAATAAAATAAATAAAATAAATAAAATAAATAAAATGAATAAAATGAATAAAATGAATAAAATAAATAAAATAAATAAAATAAATAAATAAAATACGGTAAATAAAAAATAAAATAAAATCAATCAATCAATAAAATCAATAAAATCAATAAAATCAATAAAATCAATAAAATCAATAAATAAAATACGGTAAATAAAATAAATAAAATAAATAAAATAAATAAAATAAATAAAATAAATAAAATAAATAAAATAAATAAAATAAATAAAATAAATAAAATAAATAAAATAAATAAAATAAATAAAATAAATAAATAATAAAATAAAATAAAATAAAATAAAATAAAATAAATAATTGCCCCGTGCCTGGCAATATAAATGAGTCTTAAGACTCTTGCGAAAGGCGAGGAGGGTGGGGGCAGATTGATTGATTGATTGATTGGATTTACATGCCACCCCTCTCCGAGGACTCAAAGAGCAAAGTTTGTGACTATCTGTACTTGAACCACACCTGGATTGGGGTTATCCAGAAGCATCTAAATAGAGTCACCAACCTCAGATTGGTATTCCTCGGCCATTGCTACTTCCTCCGTCTCCTGAATCTTTAATGCTGACCAACTAACTAATCCCTTTGGCCCCTGGACTGTCATGAACTCTTTTCTGTCTTTGGGAGTGTCGTGTCCTCCTGCATATCTTTTTTTTTTAAGTATTTTTATTATTTTTTAAAAACGAACATGACACACACAACATATAACATTAAATGGAGCTACACGCTCAAGATAGAAGTCTTCATTGTACAGAAAAAAGAAAGAACTTATTATTGTTTAGAACCATCCAGAGAATATATAAGAATATCTGTTACAACTCACTGCATAAAACACATCTCACACATAAAAACAAGCTTGACTGTAAATAATATGACTTTTAACAATCGAGTTGTCGAAGCGTGGAACTCATTACCAGACTCAGTAGTGTCAACCCCTAACCCCCAACATTTCTCCCTTAGACTATCCACGATTGACCTCTCCAGGTTCCTAAGAGGTCAGTAAGGGGCGTACATAAGTGCACTAGCCTGTCTTTCGTCCCCTGTCCAATTGTCTCTCCGGAGAGGGGCGGCAATACAAATCCAATAAATAATAATAATAATAATAATTATTATTATTATTATAATTATCTCATATATCATATATCTTTTCTTCCTTCATATATCTTCTCCTCTATTTTTATATCTTCTCTTTATATATACTTCATGTCTATTCTCTTCAATATGTATTGTGTATTGGACAAAATAAATAATTTTTTTAAAAAAATAATAGTATATTAAAGTATATAAAAAAAGATCTTAATTTATGAGTTAAATCAAATCCAAATGGGGGGGGGAAAGGAATATTACATTGTATTGTAAAAAAATCACAATCTAGTTTACTTTTTCTTTTAAGTTCAATTTTTCTACTAATATGCCGCTTGGCGGGACCCAGGGGAAGAGCCTTCTCTGTGGCGGCCCCGGCCCTCTGGAACCAACTCCCCCCAGAGATTAGAATTGCCCCCACCCTCCTTGCCTTTCATAAGCTACTTAAAACCCACCTCTGCCGTCAGGCATGGGGAACTGAGATACTCTTTCCCCCTAGGCCTTTACAATTCTATGCATGGTATGTCTGTATGTATGTTTGGTTTTTACTTTAATGGGTTTTTAATTGTTTTTACTATTGGATTATTGTGTATACTGTTCTATTATTGTTGTTATCCACCCCGAGTCTCCGGAGAGGGGCGGCATACAAATCCAATAAATCAAATCAAATCAAAATAAATTAAAATAAAATAAAATAAAATAAAGTAAAATGAAAAGAAATCAGGAACCCCAATTCCAAATTTAGAAACAATAAATTTAAATATCATCAACAAATATTAACAAACTATAGCACCACTATACCATTGAAGAAAGAAGGATATATGATTGACACAACGATGTGGAGACTATAAAAATGTACTTATGTATTAAATGTATAATAATTGTTAAAAGGGAAGATTTTCCTTTGCAAGATAGACATAAGCTGCACACAAATTACACTACTCTTCGAGTAGTGCCAATTGTAAATAATGATACCAAATATGCTATATATAAAGCAGAATGCTTTATTCTTTCTTTCTCTTTCTTCTCTTTTTTTCTCTCTCTCCTTTTCTTCTTTTTTTCGTTTTAGGTGTATATATTGTTGTCTTTTGTTGTGTAATTTTAATGTAAATATTCAAGAAATTTTTTTCTAAAATAAAATAAAATAAAATCAAATCAAATATTTCAACAAGCTTATATATTTTTTATTTTATCCCACCAATTATATACCCTCTGCCAAATTTTATAAAATTCTGAATCTTCTTGCATATCTTCCTGGTGTATGTGTGTGTGTGTGTGTGTGTATCTTTAATATTTTAAATTGTTAGATTATTTATGATTTGTTTCTACGTGTTGTGAGCCGCCCCGAGTCTTCGGAGAGGGGCGGCATACAAATCTAAGTAATAAATAAATAAATAAATAAATAATAATAAAATAAAGTACTAGCACTTTATTTTATTTTATCAATTTATTTATTTGTTTGTTTGTTTGTTTGTCATACAAATATAGTATTCAATTGTAGTATGTTTAACATAATACAAGTATAAAGTAGAGATAGAAATGATTAAAAAAGACATTAGGACAGGGATGGTAGGCACGAAGGTGCACTTATGCACGCTCCTTACAGACCTCTTAGAAAAAGGGGAGAGGTCTATTGTAGATAATGTAAGGTTGAAGATTTTGGGGATTGGGGGAAGAAACGACAGAGTCCGGTAGTGAATTCCAGGTGGTGACCACTCTATTGCTGAAATCGTATTTTCTGCAGTCGAGTTTGGAACGATTTACATTGAGTTTGTATTTATTGCGTGCTCTTGTGTTGTTGTTGTTAAAGGTGAAGTAGTCACTAACAGGGAGTACATTGTGATGTATTATTTATTTATTTATTTATTTATTTATTTATTTATTTATTTATTTATTTATTTATTTATTTATTTATTTATTTATTTATTTATCAGATTTGTATGCCGCCCCTCTCCGCAGACTCGGGGCGGCTCACAGCAATAATAATACAATGTAAACAAATCTAATATTTAAGTTAATTTAAAAAACCCCAATTTAGAAACCAATCATACATACTAGCATACCATGCATAAATTTTATAAGCCTAGGGGGAGGGAAAATGTCAATTCCCCCATGCCTGACGACAGAGGTGGGTTTTAAGGAGCTTACGAAAGGCTAGGAGGGTGGGGGGCAACTCTGATATCTGGGGGCAGTTGGTTCCAAAGGGTCGGGGGCCGCCACAGAGAAGGCTCTTCCCCTGGGTCCCGCCAGACGACGTTGTTTGGTTGACGGGACCCGGAGAAGGCCAACTCTGTGGGACCTAACTGGTCGCTGGGATTCGTGCGGCAGAAGGCGGTCCCTGAGATATTCTGGTCCGGTGCCATGAAGGGCTTTATAGGTCATAACCAACACTTTGAATTGTGACCGGAAACTGATCGGCAAGCAATGCAGACTGCGGAGTGTTGGTGTGACATGGGCATTATTTATGAACAACAGTTAAATCAGTTCAGAGGCGGCGCAGCTGTAAATTTTCTAAACATAGCAACTGAAGTCTGGAGGAGTAAGGTGGTTTATTTATTTATTTATTTATTTATTATTTAGATTTGTATGCCGCCCCTCTCCGAAGACTCGGGGCGGCTCACAACAAGATAGAACAAATCATAAATAATCAGAAAACTTTAAAATTTATACAAGATTTAAAAGAACCCCATATACTAACAGACGCACACACAAACATACCATGCATAAATTAAACATGCCCGGGGGAGGTGTTTCAATTCCCCCATGCCTGACGGCAGAGGTGGGTTTTAAGGAGTTTACGGAAGGCAGGGAGAGTAGGGGCACTTCTAATCTCTGGGGGGAGTTGGTTCCAGAGAGTCGGTGCCGCCACAGAGAAGGCTCTTCCCCTGGGGCCCGCCAACCGACATTTGTTTCGAGAGGAGGAGTGGACTTTCAGGCTAATCTCCATTAGCCTTTGAGATCCTATCCCAGGGGTAGGCAAAGTTGGCTCTTCTATGGCATTTGGACTTCAGCTCCCAGAATTCCTGAGCCTAGCATGATTGGCTCAGGAATTCTGGGAGTTGAAGTCCACAAGTCTTAGAAGAGCCGACTTTGCCTACCCCTGAGGCTACGATATGGGTGCTCCCTTTGGAACAGGAACCTAGAATATCAGAGTTGGAAGGGACCTTGAAGGTCTTCTAGTCCAACCCCTGCTCAAGTAGGAAACGCATTTGGGTTGTCCAAACTCTTGTTGAAAGCCTTGGAGCACCCACAGCATCTAGAGGAAAGACTTCCCACTGCTTAATTCTTCTCACTGTTAGGAAATTTCTCCTTTGTTCCAAGTTGCTTCAAAGCATAGTATAGTGTAGTGTTGTGTTATGCAGGGTAGTGTATAGTGTAGTGTACAGGTATAGTGTATTGTATAGTGTACAGTGTGTAGTGTATAGTGTAGTTTTTATTTATTTATTTAATTTATTGGTATGAGGTCTTTTTCTGCCATCAGTACTGTATTCTATGTTTCTATGTTTCTATTTATTTTGTCCAAAACACAATGAGGGTTTTAGTGGGTATACATCTATACTGTATACACATAGTAAACATAGTAAAATACATGATGAAGGTTATAGAGGAGATGCTCATAGTAAAATATATCTAAGAAAGAATAGAAAAGAAGATATAGGAATAGAACATATCAATGAAAGAATAGAAGAAGAGATATAGGAATGGAAGAAAGGTATAGGAGATATAAGAGAGCTATAGGACAGGGGACGGAAGGCACTCTAGTGCACTTGTACTCGCCCCTTACTGACCTCTTAGGAATCTGGATAGGTCAACCGTAGATAATCTAAGGGTAATGGGTGGGGGGGTTGGGGATGACACTACGGAGTCCAGTAATGAGTTCCACGCTTCGACAACTCGTTTACTGAAGTCATATTTTTTACCGTCAAGTTTGGAGCGGTTAATATTAAGTTTAAATCTGTTGTGTATAGAGTCTTCGGAGAGGGGCGGCATACAAATCTAATAAATAATAATAATAATAATAATAATAATAATAATAATAATGTATATCAATTTCAATTTCCAGGTCACAATTCAAAGTGTTGGTTATGACCTTTAAAGCCCTTCACGGCATTGGACCAGAATATCTCCGAGACCGCCTTCTGCCGCACGAATCCCAGCGACCGATTAGGTCCCACAGAGTGGGCCTTCTCCGGGTCCCGTCAACTAAACAATGTCGGTTGGCGGGCCCCAGGGGAAGAGCCTTCTCTGTGGTGGCCCCGACTCTCTGGAACCAACTCCTCCCAGAGATTAGAACTGCCCTTACTCTCCTTGCCTTTCGTAAGCTCCTTAAAACCCACCTTTGTCATCAGGCATGGGGGAACTGAGACATCTCCCCCGGGCATATACAATTTATGCATGGTATGTTTGTATGTATGTTTGCTTAGTAAATGGGTTTTAAAAATATTTTAAACTATAATTTAGATTTGTCACGAATTGTTTTATTTTGTTGTGAGCCGCCCCGAGTCTGCGGAGAGGGGCGGCATACAAATCTAAATAATAAATAAATAATAAATAAATAAATATGGTATTTTATTTATTCCATTTTTATGCCACCCTTCTCCTTAGACTCAGGGCGGCTTACAACATGTTAGCAATAGCACTTTTTAATATAGTATAGTATAGTATAGTATAGTATAGTATAGTATAGTATAGTATAGTATAGTATAGTATAGTATAGTATAGTGTATAGTGTCGTGTACAGTTTGTAGTGTGTAGTGTAGCAATGCATGGCATGGCATAGTGTAGAAGACCTGCAAGGTCCCTTCCAACTCTATTATTATTATTATATAGTACAGTGGTACCTCTGCTTAAGAACTTAATTCGTTCCGTGACCAGGTTCTTAAGTAGAAAAGTTTGTAAGTAGAAGCAATTTTTCCCATAGGAATCAATGTAAAAGCAAATAATGCGTGCAAACCCATTAGGAAAGAAATAAAAGCTCGGAATTTGGGTGGGAGGAGGAGGAGGAGGAAGAGGAGGACAGTCGCTGCTGAAGGTGAGATGAGGTGAATAAAAAAAAATACCAAACTTTAAGACTTGAAAAAAATAGAGGGGGGACCCTGAGGCGGCGAGGAGGAGCACCTGCCTCCCATACACCCACCGCGAGGCTGCGTCCCCTACACTGCGCCAGAGAGAGAAACCCAAGGGGAAGGGCAGGAAACTGGCCGGGCCTTCGTGCCGCTCTCAAATTTCCTGGGAAATTTTTCCAGGCTCGGGTTCTTAAGTAGAAAATGGTTCTTAAGAAGAGGCAAAAGATTCTTGAACACCCGGTCTTATCTAGAAAAGTTCTTAAGTAGAGGCATTCTTAAATGGAAGTATCACTGTATATCAGAGTTGGAAGGGACCTTGAAGGTCTTCTAGTCCAACCCCCTGCTTAGGCAGGAAATCCTCCACCACTTAAGACAGATGGTTATCCAACACCCTCTTGAAAACTTATGTTGGAGCATTCACAACTTCTGGAGGCAAGCTGTTCCACTGGTTAGTTGTTCTAACTGTCAGGAAGATTTCTCCTTAGTTCTAAGTTTGTTTGTTTGTTTGTTTGTTTGTTTGTTTGTTTATTTATTTATTTATTTATTTATTTATTATTTATTTATTTATTTATTTATTTATTTATTTATTTATTTATTTATTTATTTATTTATTTATTTATTTATTAATTACTTAGATTTGTATGCCGCGCCTCTCCGAAGACTCGGGGCGGCTCACAACACGTGGAAACAAATCATAACTAATCTGACAATTTAAAATATTAAAGATTTAAAAAGACCCTATATACTAACAGACATACACACAAGCATACCATATATAAATTAAACATGCCTGGGGGAGGTGTTTCAGTTCCCCCATGCCTGACGGCAAAGGTGGGTTTTAAGGACTTTACAGAAGGCAGGAAGAGTAGGGGCAGTTCTGATCTCCGGGGGAGTTGGTTCCAGAGGGCCGGTGCTGCCACAGAGAAGGCTCTTCCCCTGGGGCCGCCAACCGACATTGTTTAGTTGACGGGACCCGGAGAAGGCCCACTCTGTGGGACCTAATCGGTCGCTGGGATTCGTGCAGCAGGAGGCGGTCTCGGAGATATTCTGGTCCAATGCCATGAAGGGCTTTAAAGGTCATAACCAACACTTTGAATTGTGACCGGAAACTGATCGGCAGCCAATGCAGACTGCGGAGTGATGGCGAAACATGGGCATACCTAGGTAAGCCCATGACTGCTCTCGCAGCTGCATTCTGCACAATCTGAAGTTTCCGAACACTTTTCAGAGGTAGCCCCATGTAGAGAGCATTACAGTAGTCGAACCTCGAGGTGATGAGGGCATGAGTGACTGTGAGCAATGAGTCCCCGGTCCAGATAGGGCCGCAACTGGTGCACCAGGCAAACCTGGGCAAACGCCCCCCCTCGCCACAGCTGAGAGATGTTTTTCTAATGTGAGCTGTGGATCGAGGAGGACGCCCAAGTTGCGGACCCTCTCTGAGGGGGTCAATAATTCCCCCCCCAGGGTGATGGACGGACAGATGGAATTGTCCTTGGGAGGCAAACCCACAGCCACTCCGTCTTATCCGGGTTGAGCTTGAGTCTGTTGACACCCATCTGCTTCTCTCCTTGTTTAGTTTCCATCTGTTGCTTCTTGTTCTACCTCAGCTGCTTTGGAGAATATAGCTTGACCCCCTCTTCAACCCCTGAGATATTGGAAGGCTGCTATCCTGTCTCCCCTGGTCCTTCTTTTCATTAAACTAGCCGTGCCCAGTTCCTGCGACCGTTCTTCATACATTTTAGCCTCCAGTCCCCTAATCATCTTGGTTGCTCTTCTCTGCACTCTTTCTGGAATCTCCACATCCTTTTTGCATCGTGGCGACCAAAACTGGACCAGTATTCCAAGTGTGGCCTTACCAAGACACGA
>NC_091962.1:8031281-8118781 GCF_031021105.1 Erythrolamprus reginae | reverse complement strand
TAATCTCTGGGGGGAGTTGGTTCCAGAGGGCTGGGGCCGCCACAGAGAAGGCTCTTCCCCTGGGTCCCGCCAGGCGACATTGCTTAGTTGACGGGAACCCGGAGAAGGCCCACTGCATGTTCCGTTACGTTTCTTAATTTTACATTTCCATAAGATCCTATCCTAATATTATTTGCAATAAATATTCTGCGTATCATTATCCTTAATATTTTTTCCCCTAATGTTGCGGAGTTTGAAATGATGATGTAAAATGAGAAGATCTCTTTACTTTTTTATCCTCTTTCATAAAATGCGAAAAGAGAGGATAATAGCACCACATTGTTATGGCTTGATTAATTCTTTTCACCAAAGGCAATCTCACTTCCATGCTGTTTTGGATGAGTTTTGATTACTCAACAAGCTATCACACCTTGATTAAAAGTTCATTGTTTCCCTGCGACATCGCTGCCAGATTCTTGCTTCGCCTGCCTTTCAACTATTAATCCATTAAAAGTGCTTTTAACACCAGCTAACCCAAAGCCGCCAATATCCGTATAAAGTCCTGGTTTTCAATACAATACCAGCAGTGAAGAAGAATCGGGGAAATAATTATAATTGATTGTAGCTGAATAGGAGAAATAATTAATTAACGTAGTATACAAAATCCTTTAGACCACCATCCTGTAAACCAGTTATCGAAATTCAGAGAAATAAGAGGCATAGAAAAAAAAAATCACGGATGTCATACAAATCCATCTATAAAGTTGTCGTCTAACGTCATCATCATCCCAACAACAAGAACAACAACAGAGTTGGAAAGGACATTGGAGGTCTTCTAGTCCAACCCCCTGCCTAGGCAGGAAACCCAACATCACTTAAGACAAATGGTTATCCAACATCTTCTTAAAAACTCCCAGGGTTGGAGCATTCAAAATTTCTGGAGGCAAGTTGTTCCAAATAATAATAATAATAAATAATAATACAGCGGTCCCTCGATTTTCGCGGGTTCGAACTTCGCGAATATACCACAGTTTTTCCCCCTATACCACGGTTTTTCCCACCCGATGACGTCATACGTCATCGCCAAACTTTCGTCCACCTTTAATAAATATTTTTTTTAATAAACTTTAATAAATAAACATGGTGAATGATAATCTAAATGGTTGCTAAGGGAATGAGAAATGGCAGTTTAGGGGTTTAAAGTGTTAAGGGAAGGCTTGTGATACTGTTCATAGCCAAAAATAGTGTATTTACTTCCGCATCTCTACTTCGCAGAAATTCGACTTTCGCGGGCGGTCTCGGAACGCATCCTCCGCGAAAATCGAGGGAACACTGTAATTTATTGGATTTGTATGCCGCCGCTCTCCGTAGACTCGGGATGGCTAACAACAGTGATAAAAACAACATGTGACGATCCAATAATAAAACAACTAAAAACCCTTATTTATAAAACCAAACATACACACAAACATACCATGCATAACTTGTAATGGCCTAGGGGGAAGGAATATCTCAACTCCCCCATGCCTGGCGGTATAAATGACTCTTGAGTAGTTTACGAAATCAAATCAAATCAGGACATTTCTCCTTAATTCTAGGTTTCAGCTCTTTCCTTGATTATAATAATAGCAACAACGACAATAACAGAGTTGGAAGGGACCGTGGAGGTCTTCTAGTCCAACCCCCTGCTTGGGCACTACTTCAGACAAATGGTTATCCAATCTTTTCTTGAATACTTCTACTGTTGGAGTATTCACAACTTCTGGAGTCAAGCTGTTCCACTGGTTAATTGTTCTGACTGTCAGGAAGTTTCTCCTTAGTTCTAAGTTGCTTCTCTCCTTGTTTAGTTTCCACCCATTGCTTCTTGTTCCACCCTCAGGTGCTTTGAAGAATAGGTTGACTCCCTCTTCTTTGTGGCAACCCCTGAGATATTGGAAGACTGCTATCATATCATCCTTAGTCCTTCTTTTCATTAAACTAGCCGTGCCCAGTTCCTGCAACCGTTCTTCATATGTTTTAGCCCTCCAGTCCCCTAATCATCTTGGTTTCTCTTCTCTGCACTCTGTCTAGAGTCTCAACATAAAGCATTAAAGATGAAGGACAGATGGAAAAGGGGGGGACATGATCGAAACATTTAAATATATTAAAGGGTTAAATAAGGTCCAGGAGGGAAGTGTTTTTAATAGGAAAGTGAACACAAGAACAAGGGGGCACAATCTGAAGTTAGTTGGGGGAAAGATCAAAAGCAACGTGAGGAAATATTATTTCACTGAAAGAGTAGTAGAAACATAGAAATATAGAAGACTGACGGCAGAAAAAGACCTCATGGTCCATCTAGTCTGCCCTTATACTATATAGATACTCAATCTGTATAGTCTGGAGGACAGAAGGAAAAGGGGGGACATGATCGAAACATTTAAATATATTAAAGGGTTAAATAAGGAACAAGAACAAGGGGACACAATCTGAAGTTAGTTGGGGGAAAGATCAAAAGCAACATGAGAAAATATTATTTTACTGAAAGAGTAGTAGATCTTTGGAACAAACTTCCAGCAGACGTGGTAGATAAATCCACAGTAACTGAATTTAAACATGCCTGGGATAAACATATGTCCATCCTAAGATAAAATACAGAAAATAGTATAAGGGCAGACTAGATGGACCATGAGGTCTTGTTCTGCCGTCAGACTTATATGTTTCTATGTTTCTATGTTTCTTATACTATTTCCTGTACAGTATTTTATCTTACAATGGATATATGATATATGTTTATCCCAGGCATGTTTAAATTCAGTTACTGTGGATTAACCAACCACGTCTGCTGGAAGTTTGTTCCAAGGATCTACTACTCTTTAAAAACACTTCCCTCCTGAATCTTATTTAACCCTTTAACATATTTAAATGTTTCGATCATGTCCCCCCTTTTCCTTCTGTCCTCCAGACTATACAGATTGAGTCCATGAAGTCTTTCCTGATACGTTTTATGCTTAAGACCTTTCACCATTCTTCTAGCCAGTCTTTGGACCCGTTCAGTTTTGTCAATCTCTTTTTGTAGGTGAGGTCTCCAGAACTGAACACAGTACTCCAAATGTGGTCTCACCAGCACTCTATATAAGGGGATCACAATCTCCCTCTTCCTGCTTGTTATACCTCTAGCTATGCAGCCAAGCATCCTACTTGTAGATCCTAGTAGATCCTTGGAACAAACTTCCAGCAGACGTGGTTGGTAAATCCACAGTCACTGAATTTAAACATGCCTGGGATAAAACATAGATCCATCCTAAGATAAAATACAGAAAATAGTATAAGGGCAGACTAGGTGGACCAGGAGGTCTTTTTCTGCCGTCAGTCTTCTATGTTTCTATGTTTCTATGATTAGGGGCTGAAGGTGTTAAAACATACAAAGAACAGTTGCAGGAATTGAGTGTCTAGTCTAGTGAAAAGACAAACTATGTGTGATATGATAGCAGGGTTCCACTATTTGAAAGGCATCACCAAAAAAAATAAGAGGGGGTCAACCTCTTTTACAAAGCAACAGAAGAAACCAAGAAAAGAAACAACTGATGGAAACTAAAACCACGGAAAGAAGTAACCAGGAATTAAGGAGAAACTTCCTGACAGCGAGGACGATTAACCAGTGCAACTGCTTGCCACTAGAAGTTGTGGATGCTCCATCACTGGAGGTTTTCAAGACCTGAGGGTAGAACGAGAAGCAATGGGTGGAAACTAAACAAGGAGAGAAGTAACTTAGAACTAAGGAGAATTTTTCCTGACAGTCAGAACGGTTGATCAGTGGAAGAGAAGTTGCCTCCAGAAGTTGTGAATGCCCCAACACTGGAAGTTTTTAAGCAGATGTTGGCTAACCATCTGTCTGAAGTAGTGCAGGGTTTCCTGCCTAAGCAGGGGGTTGGACTAGAAGACCTCCAAGGTGTCCCTTCCAACTGGTGTTGTTGTTGTTGTTGTTGTTGTTGTTGTTGTTGTTGTTGTTGTTGTTGTTCTTCTTCTTCTTCTTCTTCTTCTTCTTCTTCTTCATCTTCTTCTTCTCCTTCTTCTTCCTCTTCTTCTTCTTCTTCCTCTTTTTCCTCTTCCTCCTCATTCTCCTCCCTTCTTCTTCTTCTTCTTCTTCCTCTTCTTCTTCCTCCTCTTTCTCTTCATCCTCCTCCTTTCTTCTTCTTCTTAGTCTTCTTCATCTTCTTCCTCTTCTTCTTCCTCTTCCTCTTCTTCTTTCTTCTTCTTCCTCTTCTTCTTCCTCTTTTTCCTATTCCTCCTCATCCTCCTCCCTTCTTCTTCCTCTTCCTCTTCCTCTTCATCCTCCTCCTTTCTTCTTCTTCTTCTTCTTCTTCTTCGTCTTCTTCTTCTTCCTCTTCTCCTTCTTCATCTTCTTCTCCTTCTTCTTCATCGTCTTCTTCTTCTTCTTCTCCTTCTTCTTCGTCTTCTTCTTCTTCTTCTTCTTCTTCCTCTTTTTCCTCTTCCTCCTCATTCTCCTCCCTTCTTCTTCTTCTTCTTCTTCTTCTTCCTCTTCTTCTTCTTCCTCTTCTTCCTCTTCTTCCTCTTTCTCTTCATCCTCCTCCTCCTTTCTTCTTCTTCTTAGTCTTCTTCATCTTCTTCATCTTCTTCTTCCTCTTCCTCTTCCTCTTCTTTCTTCTTCTTCCTCTTCTTCTTCCTCTTTTTCCTATTCCTCCTCCTCCCTTCTTCTTCTTCTTCTTCCTCTTCTTCTTCTTCATCTTCTTCCTCTTCCTCCTCCTCCTCTTCCCTTCTTCTTCTTCCTCTTTCTTCTTCCTCTTCTTCTTCTTCCTCTTTTTCCTCTTCCTCCTCCTCCCTTCTTCTTCTTCTTCCTCTTCTTCTTCTTCTTCTTCTTTCTTCTTCCTCTTCTTCTTCTTCCTCTTTTTCCTCTTCCTCCTCCTCCTCCTCCTCCGCCCTTCTTCTTCTTCCTCTTCTTCTTCTTCGTCTTCTTCTCCGTCTTCTTCTTCTTCTTCTTCTTCTCCATCTTCTTCTTCCTCTTCTTCCTCTTCTTCCTCTTCTTCTTCTTCCTCTTCTTCCTCTTTTTCCTCTTCCTCCTCATCCTCCTCCCTTCTTCTTTTTCTTCTTCTTCCTCTTCTTCTTCCTCTTCTTCTTCGTCTTCTTCTTCATCTTCTTCCTATTATTATTATTATTATTATTATTATTATTATTATTATTATTATGAGACTGGACAGCCATCTGTCCATTAATGGTACTATTCAGTGATGGCTTCTTACGGGTACGGTCAGGTACACAGAACCGGTAGAAAAATATTGAATTTCTTTCTTTTTTTCCGCTTCTGGGCTCTGGGTATGTTGTTCCTATCACAGTAAATAAGGTTGAATGTGTATAATTTTATAAGACTTGTGCGTGCATGTGCGTAAGTAAATACACATACAGTTTATATAGTAGATAATGTATATTTTTGTGTGCCTGTGTGTAATATGTATGTACCCAAAGGGCATATATACATAGAACTAAATAGTATATTTTGCATGTTCAGTAATAGTAAGAGAAATTGTATCTGTTTGGGGCAAGGAGAGGCCAGGCACTCTAACCGTAACTGATGGACATCAAATTGGCCAATTTTAAGCCAGTCACATAACCTTTAAGCCACCCCCCCAGTCACATGACTACCAAGCCACTCCCCGCCTGGTCACATGACCAGCAAGCCACAAAATAAACCACGCCCACAGTGTGGTAGTAAAAATTTTTTGCAGCCCTTCACTGCACCAGAAGTTGTGGATTACATCACTGGAGGTTTTCAAGAATTGACTGGATAGAAATACTATACAATCTCCTCGTTGAGCAGGGGTTAGACTAGAAGACCTCCAAGGTCCCTTCCAACTCGGTCATTCTTTAGAAGGCATTAATTCTCTTTATTAAAGTGGGCCCTCCAACGCTCCCAGGAATGTCTAAGCAGTTTGTCAGAACGAGGAGGGGAGAGAGGGGGTGAAAAAATAAATTTCAGAACCGCCGATGCTGTGCGGAGTTTATAAATAATTTAAAAACTCATAATCCTGTCTTCTTCTGGGGGCTCTCGGTCATATTTGCATAGACAAAACCGTTGGCTCGTTCCTTACGACTTCACTATCCATGGCGTGGCCTCCAACTTGGGTTAATTCTTTTACCCTCTTCTAATAGGACATAGACTCTTTTCTTCTTGTGTAATTGAAAAGAGTTGAGTGGAAGGAGGCGGTTGGAGGCTAAGGCAATGCAGAAAAACCCTTAACAGAGCTCTGGCAATCCCTGACAGATTTATTTCCCGAGTATTACAAAGTCACCTCTGTTTCAAAGCCCCCCCCCCCATTCTTTCGGCTCAATGGGGAGTGGGGCCGCTGGGGGTGAAGTCGAGGTGACTTGCAATAATCCAGAATAAATCTGTCATCCGTACTGATTTATAACCGGGATTTTAAATAACTCCGCCATAGGAATTGGCCTACAATTGGGCACTGCCAAATGGGATGTGATAAATAGGTCGGGCTAAGGGGTCCCACTCCTTCTGCCTCTATTCAAATTAAAATCCTGCCTTCTAGAACATGGGAAAAAAATGTGAATTTCCAGCAATTTCCTCCACTTTTGAATAATCGCCACGTGGACGTTGCGTCGCTTATTAAAAATTCCTCCTTTTCTGCACGTTGGCAAGCAATTTCCCCATTAAAAATGGGCATAAATGTAACACATAAAAACATGCTGGGGGGAAAGAAAAATAGGTATATAGGGGTGTGCAAAAATAACTTGCAAAAATGTATAACGTTAAGGGTGGTTGACGAAATTGCATCCTATATACAGTACACGGAGCGATGCAACGGTACTTTATTGGAGATGTTCTGCTGATATTTTTAATTAAAGCTCCGAAATATAAATATTAAATTAAAACAAATATAAAAGACATTAAAAAAGTAATTACCGCGGCTGATTCGGGGAGAATAAAAAATTGCAAGTGGAGCACATATAACTACTATCTGGAGATGCAAGAGATATTTGCATATTCGTGCAAAACTTTAAAAGAGGTTCCCGCCGAAGGCAACGTAGCCGGCCGAAAGGCAAGGGCCAAGAGCGAAGGCGTGGAGGAAATAATGGAGCCTAAACCAGATTGAGACGTATTAAAGCTATAGCCACACATGCCACGCCCGTTTGGGAAAAGATAAATTTCGGCGACATGCGAAAGGATTTCGGGTTTCACAGCAAAATTTTTCCTAATCTGATCCAGTAATAGTAACTGAAGTCTTTGCTGTAAAAATCTAAGCTTTACTGCTGAACTACAAATCCTCAGACAGAAAAAAACACCTGAACTTACTATAATCCTTAATGTAATTAGAGTGGTATTATTAGCTGATGCAAATACCTGTAGCTCATTATATTACCTGCTTTAGTTTAGATGCAGAAAAAAAGAAAGGAGGGTGGAACGGTTGGGGCATCTTCCTATTTTAAAACCAGGAACTCCCTGTGTTGTGGTTAGCTCTGGCCCAGCTCTTGCCCCAAGGACTGTGGATGTGGGGGAGACATCCACATGCTGCAGGCCTGTTTTGCCCCCCGGTGGAATCTGATGATGAAGGCTCCTCTGACCAAGAAGACATGAGTGACAGGGAGGAGGAGAGTGGGGCAGACAGCTCAGAAGATCAATTATCTAGCTCCTCCTTGGATTCAGAACAAGAGTTAATGATACAGCCACGCATGTGGAGAGCGATGCATAGGCAGCAACAACTGAGAGATTATTATCAAAGAAAATGAGGCCACCTGTGGTTGGGTGGGGCTGTGGGAATTAGTGAGGCTGCTATAAAGAGGATTATCTGATCGTTGTGTTTCATGACTGCCTTGCTGACTTCGACCTTTTGTGTGCTGATTTCCCCCCGCTTTGAAACTAAACCAGAGCAAAGTGTGTTTCACTTTGTGACAGAAGAAAGACTGTGAATTGCCTCACAGCTGCAAGCTAAGTATCACAGAACTGATAAGGGACTTGTACAAATTACCAGTTTGTTTGGAGACGAGGGCTCTTTGCTATACCAAAAGAGGGCTTGGTTTAAGTGCATTTTCATTATAAAGAACATTGTTTTGAATTTTCAAACGTGTGTGTGTCTGAAATTTGTACCTGTGAATTTTTGGGAGGGTTCTACCCGAGAGCCCGACAGAACACCCTAGATATATACCCATGTCTCTCCAACACTCCACGGGCTGCACTGGTTCCGGATACAATTCAAAGTGTTGGTGATGCCCTACAAAGCCCTACATGGCATTGAACCCAGATTACTTAACGGGACCGCTTTCTGCCGCGTAAATCCCAGTGACGGGTCAGGTCCCACAGAGTCGGCCTTCTCCAGGTCCCGTCAACCAGACAATGTCATTCGGCAGGGCCTAGGGGAAGAGCCTTCTCTGTGGCGGCCCCGGCCCCCTGGAATCATCTCCTTGCAGAGATTCGTACTGCCCCCCCACCCTCCTCACCTTCCACAAGAGCCTAAAGACTCATATAGGTCGCCAGGCCTGGGGTAATTAATTCTGGGCCCCCGACTAATAATTGTGATACATGGTGTGATTGTAGGGTTTGATTGAGGAATACATAGGGTTTTCCGCTATAGTTTTTTTTTTAATGTATTAGATTTGTACTGTACGCTGTGTTTTTATATTTACTTTGTGAGCTGCCCTAAGATTTCGGAGAAGGGTGGTATACAAATCTAAATAATAATAATAATAATAATAATAATAATAATAATAATAATAATAATAACAACAACAACAACTCAGTAATAATAACAATTAATAATTAATAACAATTAATAATTAATATTAATAATAATTAATAATAATAATTAATAATAATAATAATAATAAATAACAACAACTACTACTACTACAACCTCTAGGTCTTAAACTGAACATTGGTTGGAATCCTAGGGACTAGTACAGTGATGGACAATACTTTTCGGTTCACGTGCCAAAACAATGTGTGTGCGCGCACTAGCGTGGGTGCAATTACCCCCACCCATTCCCTTCCCCCATGCATGCACACTCCCCACAACTGTGCATGCCTACAACCCCTGTGCATGCACATAACTGAAGCCTGGGGCGGTGAAAAAACTGCCCAACAGGCAAACCGGAAGTTCGGAAAAACAGACTTCCTGTTTGCCCGTTGTGCTATTTTTCACACTTCAGGGCTTCAAGAACCTTCCCTGAAGCCTCCATGGTGTGAAAAACAGCCCAACAGGCAAAACGGAAGTCTGCTTTTCTGAACTTCCGCTTTGTTTGTTGGACCATTTTTTGCACTCCGGGGCTTCAGGGAAGCTTCTTTGAAGCCTCCGGAGGGCAAAACAGACAATTCAGTGCCTGGGGAGGGCGGAAACAGCTTCCCCCACACCCTGGAGGCCCTCTGGAAGCCAGAAATGGACTGTTTCCCAACTTTTGCTGCGCCCAGTAGGCTTGTTTCACCCTTCCCAGGCTCCAAAGGCTTCCCTGGAGCCCGGGGAGGGTAAAAACGCCCTCCCCATCCCACCCAGAGGCTCTCTGGAAGCCAAAAACACCCTCCCAGAGCCTCTGTGCAAACCAAAAATCAGCTGGCCGGCACCCACATTCACGCTGGAGCTGAGCTAGGGCAATGGCTCGCGTGCCAGCAGATAAGGCTCCATTTATTTATTTATTTATTGGATTCGTATGCCGCCCCTCTCCAAAGACTCGGGGCGGCTAACAACAATGATAAAAAACAGCATGTAACAATCCAATGTAATAAAACAACTAAAAACCCTTATTATAAAAACCAAACATACACACAAACATACCATACATAACTTGTAATGGCCTAGGGGAAGGAATATCCTAACTCCCCCATGCCTGGCGACAAAGGTGGGTCTTGAGTAATTTGCGAAAGACAAGGAGGGTGGGGGCCGTTCTAATCTCTGGGGGGAGTTGATTCCAGAGGGCTGGGGCCGCCACAGAGAAGGCTCTTCCCCTGGGGCCCGCCAAACGACATTGTTTGGTCGACGGGACCCGGAGAAGGCCAGCTCTGTGGGACCTTATCGGCCACTGGGATTCGTGCGGTAGGTTCGCCATCACTGCACTACCGAATCAAACGCTTTGCAGAAGTCTATGTCGATTGCATCTATTGCTTTACCTTGGTCAAGTTGAGATCTCCAATTGTTTTTTATTTTTGCAATGTATGAGTTGTAGATTACATGGCTAATTTTTTCCTGGAACCACATTGCTTATTAGAGAGTAGGTTACTTTGTCATTAAGTGGAGGGTGATGGATTGGCTTATGATGGCTTCCATGACTTTACAGCAAAGGGAGATTGGTCTATAATTCTCAACAAGGCCAAGGGTCGCCTTTTTTGAAGATAGGTATGATTGTTGCTAATGACCATAGGTCAGGCACGGGGGCTCATTCTAAAAGATACTTCATCGATAGTGCTTAGTGGTCCAGCTATGGCAGAGGAGAGCTTTTTCAGAAAGTAAGCAGATATTCCATCAGGACCAATAGACAGAGAGGGCTTCAGTTTGTGGAGTGTATCTTGATGATATCTTCAGCAAAATCAATGTGGATCAGATCATTGCAATTGGTGGATTGATGGCTGTGATTCATGATATTTTTTTGTCAGGAAACGGTTTTTCCTTCCAAATTCTAGTTATAAAAACACACACACACACAGTAGTGAACAATGGGTTTGATTAATGACCAGTGCATCCGTTTAATGACCGTGGCGGTTGCTAAGCAACCGCTGCAAAAATAAAAAACTCATAAAATCAGACATGGTTATAACAGGTCGTCATAAATGCCGGCTCAATTACAGTCATAATTCAAGGACAACTGTACCGTAAAGATTCTTAACGGTCCTGGAATTGTAGCCTTTGAGACTTGTAGAAATAAATGGCAGATTTCATAGAAACATAGAAACATAGAAGATTGATGGCCGAAAAAGACCTCCTGGCCCATTTAGTCTGCCTTTATACTATTTCATGTATTTTATCTTAGGATGGATATATGTTTATCCCAGGCATGTTTAAATTCAGTTCCTGTGGATTTACCGACCACGCCTGCTGGAAGTTTGTTCCAAGCATCTACTACTCTTTCAGTCAAATCATATTTTCTCACGTTGCTTCTGATCTTTCCCCCAACTAACCTCAGATGGTGCCCCCTTGTTCTTGTATTCACTTTCCTATTAAAAACTCTTCCCTCCTGAACCTTATTTAAACCTTTAACCTATTTAAATGTTTCAATCATGTCCCCCCTTCTGTCCTCCAGACTATATACAGGTTGAGTTCATGAAGTCTTTCCTGATAAGTTTTGTGCTTAAGACCTTCCACCGTTTTTGTAGCCCGTCTTTGGACCCGTTCAATTTTGTCCATATCTTTTTGTAGGTGAGGTCTCCAGAACTGAACACAGTATTATTCCAAATGGGGTCTCACCAGCGCTCTATACAGCAGGATCACAATCTCCCTGTTCCTGCTTGTGATACCTCTAGCACTGCAGCCAAGCATTCTACTTGCTTTCCCTACTGCCTGACCGCACTGTTCTCCCATTTTGAGATGGTCGTAAATCACTACCCCTAAATCCTTCCCTTCTGGAGTTTTTGCTAGCGCAGAACTGCCAATACAATACTCAGATTGAGGATTCCTTTCCCCCAAGTGCATTATTTTACATTTGGAAACATTAAACTGCAGTTTCCATTGCTTTGACCGTTTATCTAGTAAAGCTAAATCATTTACCATATTACAGACCCCTCCAGGAATATCAACCCTAGAACCATAGAAACATAGAAAACTGATGGCAGAAAAACACATTCAATTTTGATCCATATCAGTCTCCAGAACTGAATACAGCATATTCCAAATGTGGTCACACCCAGTGCATCAAGCTTTGTGGGATTTCAGTTTCAAGCAATGTGGGATTCTAGGCTTGAAACCCCCACCCCAAATTTTAAAAAGAAAGAGAGAGAGAGAGCTACGTTGCCTCGGTGCCCAACAGCTGTATGTAGCATCTGTTGTAAAATGAATCCTATAAAAACCTTAATTAAAATATTATATTATTCCAGCCAGTGGTGAGGGGTACTTTGGATATTAATGTGCTTAATAAAAAAAAAAAACCCCGATAAAATACTTCAGTCTTGGTGGATGTTTAACAATTCAGCCATAGAAGAGCTAAAATAAAAAAATAAAAAATCAGGATAATTTTTTTTTCCAGGCCAGGGGTGGAAGAAAGGCAAGCTCCATGCTGTGACCACCTACTGCAAAAAAAAGGTTAACTCTTCTGTTTAATAAGACATCAAAGGGGTTTCTGGAGACACGGAATAGGGGAGGGAGAAGGAGAGACTTTGAGAATCTACATGCCATCCAACCATTCTCCGTCGAAATCACCAGGCAGAAATATTTCCTTACCTGCCAGACAAAATAAAGGTAAAAACTTGGGCTATTTCCCCCCCCTTTCTTATTTCTACATTGCGTCTAGAAAGAAACCTCGAAGATTGACGGCAGAAAAAGACCTCCTGGTCCATCTAGTCTGCCCTTATACTGTTTCCTGTATTTTTATCTGAGGATGGATCTATGTTTCTCCCAGGCATGTTTAAATTCACTGACTATTGATTTACCAACCACGTCTGCTGGAAGTTTGTTCCAAGCATCTACTCCTCTTTCAGTCAAATTGTTCTGTCGAGCTCTCTGGTAGACTCCTCCCAAAAATGCACAGGTACAAATTTCAGACACACACACACACGTTTGAAAATTTAAAACAATGTTCTTCATAATGAAAATTCACTTAAACTAAGCCCTCTTTTGGTATAGCAAAGAGCACTCATCTCCAAACAAACTGGTAATTTGTACAAGTCCCTTATCAGTCCTGTGATACTTAGCTTGCAGCTGTGAGGCAATTCACAGTCCTTCTTCTTTCACAAAGTGAAACACACTTTGCTCTGGTTTAGTTTCAAAGGGGGGGAAAATCAGCACACAAAAGGTCCAAGTCAGTAAAGCAGGCACGAAACACAAGGATCGGATAATCCTCCACAATGGCCAAACCCATAGGCTGCTATTTATAGCAGCCTCACTAATGACCACAGCCCCACCCAACCACAGGTGGCCTCATTTTCTTTGATAATAATCTCACAGTTGTTGTTGCCTATGCATCGCTCTCCGCATGTGTGGCTGTATCATTAACCCTTGTTCCGAATCCAAGGAGGAGCTAGATAATTGATCTCCTTCTGAGCTGTCTGCCACACTCTCCTCCTCCCTGTCACTCATGTCTTCTTGGTCAGAGGAGCCTTCATCATCAGATTCCACCGGGGGCAAAACAGGCCTGCAGCATGTGGATGTCTCCCCCACATCCACAGTCCTTGGGGCAGGAGCTGGGCCAGAGCTAACCACAACACAAATAATATTTTCTCCCATTGCTTCTGATCTTTCCCCCAACTAACCTCAGATTGGGGGCCCTTGTCCTTGTGTTCACTTTCCTGCATTCTCCTGGAGGCCCTGTGCAAGCCGAAAATGCCCTCCCATAGTCTCCGTGTGAGCTGAAAATCAACTGGCCAGCACACACATCATGTATTTCGGAGCTGAGCTAGGGCAACAGCTTGTGTGCCAGCACCATGCCATAGGTTCGCCATCACTGCTCTAAAACTATTAAAAATACCCAGTTAAAAACCCACCATTCAGCTACCCGAGGGGTAGGCAAAATTGGCTCTTCTATGACTTGTGGACTTCAACTCCCAGAATTCCTGAGCCAATCATGCTAGCTCAGGAATTCTGGGAGTTGAAGTCCACATGCCTTAGAAGAGCCAACTTTGCCTACCTCTGGGCTACCCAATCAACATGCATGCGTACCATTCAACACAATTTGGCCTTGATAGATGTCCATTCATGCCTCCCGCAGGCCTGCCGGCAAAGCCAGGTCTTCGTGGCCTTGCGGAAGGCCAGTAGGGTGAGAGCAGTATGGACCTCGGGTATGTGTGTCTAATTGGTTCTATAGAGCCGGGGCAACCACAGAGAAGGCCCTCCCCTGCAGCCCCGCCAACCTGCCTTGCTTAGTCAACAGGGCCTTGAGGAGGCTGACTCTGTGTCCACTTATTGGACTCTGGGAGGTATGCGGTAAAACTTTAGAAAAATGGACTTCTGGTTTTCCCGCTGTGCTTTTTATTGCATTTTGGAACTTTCGTGGAAGCTTCCTGAAGCCCCGGAGTGCAAAAAACAGAATAACGGCGAAACCGGAAGTCCATTTCCCAAACGGGCAAACCGGAAGTCCGGTTTTTTTGCAGTCTGGGGCTTCCCTGAAGCCTCTGGACGGTGAAACAGCCTTCCCCAAGGCCAAAAATTATGCCCATGCATGCTGGAGCTGACACAGGGAGGGCAATACCTTACGTGCCCTCCGACCTAAGTGCTAAAGCCCACTGCAACAATATCGCCAAAAAGGCTTCTAGAGTTGTTAACCTGATCCTACGTAGCTTCTGCTCCGGCAATCTCACACTACTCACAAGAGCCTACAAAACTTTTGCCAGACCCATCCTTGAATACAGCTCATCTGTCTGGAACCCATACCACATCTCGGACATCAACACCCTTGAAAACATCCAAAGATATTTCACCAGAAGAGCCCTTCACTCCTCCACTCGAAACAGAATATCCTACAAGACTAGACTGACAATCCTGGGCCTAGAAAGCTTAAAACCAAGACGCCTTAAACAAGATCTAAGTATTGCCCACAAGATCCTATGCTGCAACGTCCTACCGGTCAATGACTACTTCAGCTTCAACCGCAACAACACAAGAGCACGCAACAGATTCAAACTTAATATTAACCGCTACAAACTTGACTGTAAAAAATATGACTTTAACAATCGAGTTGTTGAAGCGTGGAACTCATTACCGGACTCAATAGTGTCAACCCCTAACCCCCAACATTTCTCCCTTGGACTATCCACGATTGACCTCTCCAGGTTCCTAAGAGGTCAGTAAGGGGCATACATAAGTGCACTAGTGAGCCTTTCGTCCCCTGTCCAATTGTCTTTCCTTTATCTCATATATCATATATATTTGCTTCCTTTCATATATCTTCTCCTCTATTTTTACATATTATCTTTATATATATATATTACTTCATGTCTATTCTCTTCCATATGTATTGTGTATTGGACAAATGAATAAATAAAATAAAATAAAATAATAAAATAAAATTAAATTAAATTAAATTAAATTGTTTTGTTGATTGACTGTGTGCCTGTTTTTTATATATATTGGGATTGTTTTATGAAATTACTGATTTTAAATTGTAATTAGATTGGTGGGCATTGGATTTTTATTATGTACTGTTTTTTATTATTGTTGTGAGCCGCCCCGAGTTTGCGGAAAGGGACGGCATATAAATCCAATAAATCTAATGTAATCTAATCTAATCTAATCTCATCTCATCTCATCTAAAATAAAATAAAATAAAATAAAATAATAAAATAAAATAAAATAAAATAAAATAAAATAAAATAAAATAACATAAAATAACATAACATAAAATAAAATAAAATAAAATAAAATAAAATAAAATAAAATAAAATAAAATAAAATAAAATAAAATAAAATAAAATAAAATAAAATAAAATAAAATAAAAATGGCTCCGCAGCATAGGTTCACCATCATGGACCATTGTAGGTCAGGCCTGCATTATTTCTTTGGACCCCAGGGGGCAGTAGCGGGCTCTGCTGGAGGTAGTGCTGAAATGCCCTATAGTATTTTTTGTGCTTGCGTTCGTGCAGAAGAAAGAAAACGCTTTCCATTTGCAGATGTGAGCTGTTTGCTATTATAAATCTAATCCAGAATCAATTTTTGCCCGACTGGCAGGGAAGGGAGATATATAAAGCTTACCAACTAGCAGCCGGAAATGAAAAGGAGGCAGACTCCAAGCCTGGCAGTTGGCTTACAGGAGAGAGAGAAGGAACTCATGTCACTTAAAATAAAAATAAAGTAAACCCACTACCCTACAGGGACGGATAGGCAGGAAAAGGATAATCTCTGTACACAGACTGGAGCATTCCAGTTGTTAGCAGGAGAAACCCAGAGGCGTTGTGAACATATTTAGCTCGGGAGAAATGGGGAATTTTTTTCCCCACACTGTTGGATTCTGAGCAAATGTGGATTGATTGGGTTAATCCAGAACAAGCTGCCACTCAGAATATCTTTTAGGTCCCACTCGGGTCTACAGAAGAATTTATTCTTTCTAATTTATTTATTTTCCCCCTGTGCCTGCTGATGTTGCAATCCTTGGTAACAACTCCCATCTCCAAAAAGTCAGAATCATTCTTCTTCCAATGGCTAATTCAGGGAGGATTGTGGGTCAATTGTTTAGGGGTGGTGATTTCTGGATATTCCTGGAGGCGTCTGTAATATGGTAAATGATTTAGCTTTACTAGATAAATGGTCAAAGCAATGGAAACTGCAGTTTAATGTTTCCAAATGTAAAATAATGCACTTGGGGAAAAGGAATCCTCAATCTGAATATTGCATTGGCAGTTCTGTGTTAGCAAAAACTCCAGAAAAGAAGGATTTAGGGGAAGTGATTTCTGACAGTCTCAAAATGGGCGAACAGTGCGATCAGGCGGTAGGGGAAGCAAGTAGAATGCTTGGATGCATAGCTAGAGGTATAACAAGCAGGACGAGGGAGATTGTGATCTTGCTGTATAGAGCGCTGGTGAGACCCCGTTTGGAATAATACTGTGTTCAGTTCTGGAGACCTCACCTACAAAAAGATATGGATAAAATTGAACGGGTCCAAAGATGGGCTACAAGATTGGTGGACGGTCTTAAGCATTAAAATTTTTTTAAGGAAAGTCTTCATGAGCTCCATCTGTATAGTCTGGAGGACAGAAGGGAAAGGGGGGATAGGATTGAAACATTTACATATGTTAAAGGGTTAAATAAGGTTCAGGATGGAAGTGTTTTTAATAGGAAAATGAACAGAAGGACAAGGGCCCCCAATCTGAGGTTAGTTGGGGGAAAGATCAGAAGCAATGTGAGAAAATATTATTTCACTGAAAGAGTAGTAGATCCTTGGAACAAACTTCCAGCAGGTGTGGTTGGTAAATCCACAGGAACTGAATGTAGACATGCCTGGGATAAACGTATATCCATCCTAAGATAAAATAGAGGAAATAGTATAAGGGCAGACTAGATGGACCATGAGGTCTTTTTCTGCCATCAAGAGGAGTAGAGGCTTGGAACAAACATCCAGCATACGTGGTTGGTAAATCCACAGGAACTGAATTGAAACATGAGGTCTTTTTCTGCCATCAATCTTCTATGCTTCTATGTGTGAGGAAGGAAGGAAAGAAAGGGAAGGAAGGAAGGAAGAGAGGGAAGGGAGGGAGGGAGGGAAAGAAGGAAGGGAGGGAGGGAAAGAAGGAAGGAAGGAAGGAAGGAAGAATCCACAGTAACTGAATTTAAAACATGCCTGGGATAAACATAGATCCATCCTAAGATAAAACACAGGAAATAGTATAAGGGCAGACTAGATGGACCATGAGGTCTTTTTCTGCCGTCAAGAGGAGTAGAGGCTTGGAACAAATGTCCAGCAGGTAAATCCACAGAAACTGAATTTAAACTTGAGGTCCTTATCTGCCGTCAATCGTCTATGTTTCCATGTATGAAGGAAGGGAGGGAGGAAGGGAATTCAATTCAATTCAATTTATTAGATTTGTATGCCGCCCCTCTCCGTAGACCCCTTCTCCATAGAAAGAAGGAAAGAAAGAGAAGGATGGAAGGAAGAGAGGGAAGGAAGGGAGGGAGGGAAAGAAGGAAGAGAGGGAAGGGAGGGAGGGAAAGAAGGAAGGAAGGAAATAAGGAAGGGAGGGAGGGAAAGAAGGGAGGGAGGGAAAGAAAGAAGGAAGGAAGGAAGGGAGGGAGGGAGGGAGGGAGGGAAAGAAGGAAGGAAATAAGGGAGGGAGGGAGGGAGGGAAAGAAGAAAGGAAGGGAGGGAGGGAGGGAGGGAAAGAAGGAAGGAAATAGGGGAGGGAGGGAGGGAAAGAAGAAAGGAAGGGAGAGAGGGAGGGAGGGAGGGAAAGAAGGAAGGAAGGAAGGGAGGGAGGGAGGGAAAGAAGGAAGGAAATAAGGAAGGGAGGGAGGGAAATAAGAAAGGAAGGGAGAGAGGGAGGGAGGGAAAGAAGGAAGGAAGGGAGGGAGGGAAAGAAGGAAGGAAGGGAGGGAAAGAAGGAAGGAAGGGAGGGAGGGAAAGAAGGAAGGAAAAAAGAACGGAAGGAAGGAAGGAAGAATCCGCAGTAACTGAATTTAAAACATGCCTGGGATAAACGTATATCCATCCTAAGATAAAACACAGGAAATAGTATAAGGGCAGACTAGATGGACCAGGAGGTCTTTTTCTGCCGTCAATGTTCTATGTTTCTATGTTCCCTAAGCCCCCACCCTCCACCCTGAACATTTCACAGGCCACCCTTGTGTGTGCCACACAGGGCATTGTGTCCCACACAACTCCGGGTGCTGCGCTAGCGAGGAAACGCGAGAGATTTTCCACGCCACCGAAGCCCCTTTCTTCTCCCTCTCTCTCTCCCTCTCAACTCCACCGCCGGTTTGTTTTCAGAGTGCTCACGAAGGGTGGAAAACAGGGAAGCCTGCATTTAGACAACCCTGTCAATTATAGGGGCTTTGTGCTCCCAGCTATAGAGGCAGCCGCCTGGATTTTGGCAGGAGCGTCGTTTCCCTCCCTCCCTCCCTCCTCTTCCTTTGAATATTATCTCCAGCCCTGTTTTTTAAAGCATTGCTGAGAAGTGCCATCTTCCTTGTATCTATCGGTTTGCCTGCAAGGTTACTGCAAAAAAGGCATTTCCAGAAATTACAGGGTGAATTTTCCTGCCTTTAAAATCACAACGTGGTTCTTTCCCCCGCCCCACTTAATCTAGTACAGGGGTGATTCTTTTGGAGATCTGTTTAAAAGAAAGCCATTAAGATAAACACTGCAGAAGAAGAACAGCAGAGCCAAACTGAGGTTTAAAAACAAGAAGAACAGCGAATATGAACAGCCATCAGAAAATAAGGGTGGTTTAGGCTTAGGGTGTTGTGTTTCAAGTGTTCTTTGAGTGTGTTGTTATTGTTTTAGGTGTTTTGTTATCATGTCATCAATGCTATGACATGGGGACACCGTCAATGAACCACTTTTAAAATTAATGAATGGGCTACTTAAACTTGTCTGTTGTTCTTCTGATAATTGGGGTAGACCTAAAGAGTTTAAATATTTAAAAATCTCTTCTTCTTTTATTACCTCTTTTTTTATATATTTATTTATTTGTTAGATTTGTATGCCGCCCCTCTCCGTAGACTCTTTATAAAATTCCTGCACTATTTTTCATTTTTCTTCAGTTTTGAATTTCATCACACCTTCGTTATCTACACTAGTTTCTTTATTAATTTTGATGGTCTGTGTTTTCTTAATTTATATGCGAGCCACCTTCCTGGCTTATTAGCGTGTTCAAAGTATTGCTGTTTGGCTCTTTTTAATTTTCTCTGCCATTTGATTTTGTTCTATGAGGTTTATTTTGTGTTTGACTAGTTCTATTTTCCTTTTAATCTCTCGATCTTCAGGGGACACTGTCAATGAACCGCTTTTAAAATTAATTAATGAATGAATCAGTCTGTATCCCATCTTTGTTATTCCAATAAATAACTCAAGGCAGTGAACACATCCAATGTACTCTCCTCTTCCTGTTGCTGATCCCTGGGGCAGGCAAAGTTGGCTCTTCTATGATATGTGGACTTCAACTCCCACAATTCCTCAGCTAATGTGATTGGCTCAGGAATTCTGGGAGCTGAAGTCCACAAGTCATAGAAGAGCCAACTTTGCCTACCCCTGGCCTACTCTAACAACAACCTTGTGAGGTGGGTTGAGCTGAAGCAGAGAAAGTGGCTCAAAGTCGCTCAGCTGGCTTTCATGCCTAAGGCGAGACTAGAACTCCCAGTCTCCTGGTGATTGGCCTAAAGTCACGTAACCAGCTTTCACACCTAAGGTGGGACTAGAACTCCCAGTCTCCTGGTGATTGGCTCAAAGTCACCTAACCATCTTTCATGCCTAAGGCGGGACTAGAACTCCCACCCAGTCTCCTGGTGATTGGCCTAAAGTCACCTAACCAGCTTTCACACCTAAGGCGGGACTAGAACTCCCAGTCTCCTGGTGATTGGCCTAAAGTCACCTAACCAGCTTTCACACCTAAGGCGGGACTAGAACTCCCAGTTTCCTGGTGATTGGCCTAAAATCCCCTAACCATCTTTCACACCTAAGGTGGGGCTAGAACTCCCAGTCTCCTGGTGATTGGCCTAAAGTCACCTAACCAGCTTTCACGCCTAATTTGGGACTAGAACTCCCAGTCTCCTGGTGATTGGCCTAAAGTCACCTAACCAGCTTTCACACCTAAGGTGGGACTGGAACTCCCAGTCTCCTGGTGATTGGCCTAAAATCCCCTAACCATCTTTCACACCTAAGGTGGGGCTAGAACTCCCAGTCTCCTGGTGATTGGCCTAAAATCACCTAACCAGCTTTCACACCTAAGGCGGGACTAGAACTCCCAGTCTCCTGGTGATTGGCCTAAAGTCACCTAACCAGCTTTCATGCGTAAGGCGGGATTAGAACTCAGAGTTTACTGGTTTCTAGCCTGGTGCTTTCACCACTAGACCAAACTTGAAGGAAAGAAAATTAAAAAAGGAAGGAAGGAAGGAAGGAGAAAGAAAGAAAAGAAAGGAAGGAAGGAAAGAAAGAAAGAAAGAAAGAAAGGAAGGAAGGAAGGAAAGAAGGAAAGAAGGAAGGAAGGAAAGAAAGGAAGGAAAGAAAGGAAGGAAGAAAAGAAAGGAAAGAAGGAAGGAAGGGAAGGAAGGAAGGAAAGGAAGGAAGGAAGGAAGGAAAGGAAGGAAGGAAAGGAAGGAAGGAAAGGAAGGAAAGGAAGGAAGGAAGGAAAGGAAAGGAAGGAAGGAAGGAGGGAAGGAAGGAAGGAAGGAAGGAAGGCCCAGCGGGGTGAGAAATAATATATTTCAAATATCCATATTATATATTTATATCCAGAATGACATTTCTATAAACCAAAGTCATCAAACCAAGTAAACCCATAGCTAATAAAGGGTGACCAAATGTGAACACATTTGTCTTGTTTTGCAGAATTTTTCAAAGCTCTTTGACAATGTTATTTTTTTCCTTCCAGCCAGAACAATTTCTCATATTTTTACATGCCCCAGAGCCAATGAAAGATATACCTTTGGCTGAAAGGCTTTGGCACATTTTTCTCAATGTGGTATCACTCACTGTAGACTTATGATCGGTTGCTTAGTTACCGTTCTAAGTTACGACGGACCATGAAAAAAAAAATTATGACCTGGATTTGAAGTCCTCCCCACTCCAGGGGGAAGGATACTGCAAAATCCCTATTCCCTCCCCACTCCTGGGGGAAAGATACTGCAAAATCCCCATTACAGGGGGAAGGATAGTGCAAAATCCCCATTCCCTCCCCGCTCCAGGGGGAAGGATACTGCAAAATCCCCATTCCCTCCCTACTCCAGGGGGAAGGATACTGCAAAAATCTCCATTACAGGGGGAAGGATACTGCAAAATCCCTATTCCCTCCCCACTCCTGGGGGAAAGATACTGCAAAATCCCCATTACAGGGGGAAGGATACTGCAAAATCCCCATTCCCTCCCCGCTCCAGGGGGAAGGATACTGCAAAATCCCCATTCCCTCCCCACTCCTGGGGGAAAGATACTGCAAAATCCCCATTACAGGGGGAAGGATAGTGCAAAATCCCCATTCCCTCCCCGCTCCAGGGGGAAGGATACTGCAAAATCCCCATTCCCTCCCTACTCCAGGGGGAAGGATACTGCAAAAATCTCCATTACAGGGGGAAGGATACTGCAAAATCCCTATTCCCTCCCCACTCCTGGGGGAAAGATACTGCAAAATCCCCATTACAGGGGGAAGGATACTGCAAAATCCCCATTCCCTCCCCGCTCCAGGGGGAAGGATACTGCAAAATCCCCATTACAGGGGGAAGGATACTGCAAAATCCCCATTCCCTCCCCACTCCTGGGGAAAGATACTGCAAAATCCCCATTACAGGGGGAAGGATAGTGCAAAATCCCCATTCCCTCCCCGCTCCAGGGGGAAGGATACTGCAAAATCCCCATTCCCTCCCTACTCCAGGGGGAAGGATACTGCAAAAATCTCCATTACAGGGGGAAGGATACTGCAAAATCCCTATTCCCTCCCCACTCCTGGGGGAAAGATACTGCAAAATCCCCATTACAGGGGGAAGGATACTGCAAAATCCCCATTCCCTCCCCGCTCCAGGGGGAAGGATACTGCAAAATCCCCATTCCCTCCCTACTCCAGGGGGAAGGATACTGCAAAAATCTCCATTACAGGGGGAAGGATACTGCAAAATCCCTATTCCCTCCCCACTCCTGGGGGAAAGATACTGCAAAATCCCCATTACAGGGGGAAGGATACTGCAAAATCCCCATTCCCTCCCCGCTCCAGGGGGAAGGATACTGCAAAATCCCCATTCCCTCCCTACTCCAGGGGGAAGGATACTGCAAAAATCTCCATTACAGGGGGAAGGATACTGCAAAATCCCTATTCCCTCCCCACTCCTGGGGGAAAGATACTGCAAAATCCCCATTACAGGGGGAAGGATACTGCAAAATCCCCATTCCCTCCCCGCTCCAGGGGGAAGGATACTGCAAAATCTCCATTCCCTCCCTACTCCAGGGGGAAGGATACTGCAAAAATCCCCATTACAGGGGGAAGGATACTGCAAAATCCCCATTCCCTCCCCGCTCCAGGGGGAAGGATACTGCAAAATCTCCATTCCCTCCCTACTCCAGGGGGAAGGATACTGCAAAAATCTCCATTACAGGGGGAAGGATACTGGCAAAATCCCAATTCCCTCCCCGCTCCAGGGGGAAGGATACTGCAAAATCCCCATTACAGGGGGAAGGATACTGCAAAATCTCCATTCCCTCCCCGCTCCAGGGGGAAAGATACTGCAAAATCCCCATTACAGGGGGAAGGATACTGCAAAATCCCCATTCCCTCTCCGCTCCAGGGGGAAAGATACTGCAAAATCCCATTACAGAGGGAACGATACTGCAAAATCCCCATTCCCTCCCCACTCCAGGGGGAAGGATACTGCAAAATCCCCATTCCTTCCTTACTCCGGTAGGAAGGATACTGCAAAATCTCCCTTCCTGCCCCGCTCCAGGGGGAAGGATACTGCAAAATCTCCATTACAGGGGGAAGGATACTGCAAAATCCCCATTCCCTCCCTACTCCAGGGGGAAGGATACTGCAAAATCCCCACTCCCTCCCCGCTCCAGGGGTAAAGATACTGCAAAATCTCCATTCCCCCCCTACTCCAGGGGGAAGGATACTGCAAAATCCCCACTCTCTCCCCGCTCCAAGGGGAAGGATACTGCAAAATCCTCATTTCCACCCCACTCTGGGGCCTGAGTTCTCCAGAATTTCACCCCCTACAAATAGCTGTCCAGTGAGTTGTTAAAAAAACCCTCCGGTATTGAAGCACTCACAACTTCTGGTGGCAAGTCGTTCCACTGAAGGGCTTGCCCGGGTGGGAGATATATAAACCTGAACGTGGCACCTTGCTAGCAGCCGGATTTTGCTCCAAGTGAAGCGGGTTTTTTTCCCCCGGATGTGCCAATTTGTTTTAGCAACGTAGTGTAATACTTCGGAGACCGCACCTCCTAAGGATGACTGGTATCACAACATTGTTACAGCTGGGACTGTGTTCAATTAGTCTCTCCAACATTTCCTTTTTATTTGAGACTGATCCTTTTGATAAGATTATTACTGTTGTCACAGCAGAAGCTGCTTCAATCTGCTGCTTCCTTAGTATTTTTATCTCCTTATAAATAGCCGATAGGTGTTGCTGTGTTCTGTATCCTTCCTCCGTGCCAGTTTTTTTATTTTTAAAAAATAATACTTTCCTTTTTAAAAAAATATTCTCTATTCACTCAGTTAAAACGGGGGGGGGGGGGAGAGGGGGGGTGCGTTCCATCCAGGAACAGCAAACCTGGCTGCAAACTAACTAACCTCAAACTTGCAAGGCAGTTTTTGCTTAGCGACCATTTGAAGTTACAACGGCTCTGGAAAAAAGTAACTTGTTCTGCCGGCGTGTCTCAACCCCCCGTCATTACAGGGTAATTAGTCCAGGAAGACACACACCACGCGATAAAAGGAAAACCCAAAAGTTTTTATAAACAGAAAAACAGAAACAGCTCCCTTTTTAAACGTCGAAGGGATTTTCTGGTACATACAAGGCACAGGTTAAATGCAGTCCAATTGCTCACCCAATAACTGGGAAATTGAGTCCAATTCTAAAGTCCAGAGAGTCCACACACACAATCTTGAACAGCACAATATCACAATCTTGACGAAACAATGAATCAGATAAACTGCCACAAGGCTAAAACACCAGGCTGCACTTTTATCTGTAGCACTAATTACAGCAGCCCCACCCAACCACAGGTGGCCTCATTTTCTCTTGTAATAATCCTTCAGTTGTTGTCTCCTATGCATCACTCTACGCATGCGTGGATGTGTCATTAATTCTTGTTCAGGATCCAGGGATGATACAGATGATTGATCTCCTCCTGGGCTGTCTGCCAAACTCCCCTCTTCCCTGTCACTCACGCTCCCTTGGTCAGAGGAGGCTTCATCGGCGGATTCCATCAGGAGCAAAACAGGCCTGCGGCATGTGGATATCTCCCCCACATCCACCTGCACATTCCTTGGGGCGGGAGCTGGGCCAGAGCTAACCACAACAGTAACTTATGAGTGATTTTCACATGACTGTTGCAGCATCCTCGTGGTCATGTGATCAAATGCCTTGTGGGTCCAGTCACACTTGGCTAATAAAGAATATTGTGTTCTATTCCGGTCCTGCCCAGTCCAGTTCCATCCATTCTACATTCTATTCTATTCTATTCTATTCTATTCTACTCTATTCTTTATTCAATTCTTTATTCTATTCTATTCTATTCTATTCTATTCTACTCTATTCTAATTACATTATATTACATATATTCTACTCTACTCCACTCTACTCTATTCTTTCTTCTATTCTTTATTCCATTCTACTCTACTCTATTTTATTCTATTTACATTATATTACATATATTCTACTCTAATTCTATGCTCTACTCTATTCTTATTTCTATTCTCTTCTACTGTATTCTACTCTACTCTATTTTATTTACATTATATTACATATATTCTACTCTAATCTACTCTATTCTTATTTCTATTCTATTCTACTGTATTCTATTCTATTCTTTATTCTATTCTTTATTCTATTCTATTCTACTCTATTCTAATTACGTTATATTACATATATTCTACTCTACTCCACTCCACTCTATTTTTTATTCTATTCTTTATTCCATTCTATTCTACTCTACTCTATTCTATTCTATTTACATTATATTACATATATTCTACTCTAGTCTAGTCTATACTCTGCTCTACTCTATTCTTATTTCTATTCTATTCTACTGTATTCTATTTACATTATATTACACATATTCTACTCTACTCTATTCTTATTTCTATTCTACTGTATTCTACTCTACTGTATTCTATTTACATTATATTACACATATTCTACTCTACTCTATTCTTATTTCTATTCTATTCTACTGTATTCTATTTACATTATATTACACATATTCTACTCTACTCTATTCTTATTTCTATTCTACTGTATTCTACTCTACTCTACTCTATTTACATTATATTACACATATTCTACTCTATTCTTATTTCTATTCTATTCTACTGTATTCTATTTACATTATATTACATATATTCTACTCTACTCTATTCTTATTTATATTCTATTCTACTGTATTCTATTTACATTATATTACACATATTCTACTCTACTCTATTCTTATTTCTATTCTATTCTACTGTATTCTACTCTACTCTATTCTTTATTCTATTCTAATCTGTTCTATTCTATTCGACTCTACTCTATACTCTATTCTTATTTCCATTCTACTCTATTCTCTATTCTACTGTTTTCTACTCTGTTCTATTCTATTCTATTTTACTCTATTCTATTCTACTCTACTCTGTTCTATTCTATTCTGTATCTTTTCCTATCCCATCCCATCCTCTTTCAATCCACTCGGGTTCTGCCTTCGATTTCATCCTCCACCCCCCACCCCCCCGGCAGCTTCCCTTGTCTTTTCAGATTGTGATCCCCTTGGTACAAACGCGCCATTTATAGAAACCGACATCAGCCGTTCCGTTAGGCGGTCTCCTCTGAAAAAAGTGGGCATGGAAATATAGCAGATCAATAAAGGCGGCAGCAGCAAAGCTCCCAGTTCTTCTAAGTGCCATTTCTTCACGCTCGGCCCTCCCCCACCCCCTCCCCTCCTGGCCCCAAATTCTGCTTTTTTGCTCTGCCCATCCATCTTCCACCTTGACGGCCGTAACCTTCTTCTTTTCCCCTGGACTCTGCTTGTGTCATACTTTAGTCCACTTCCCCCCTCCCCAGTCCAAACCTCAGCATTGTCAAAACTGTTTGACGGGCTCATCACTCAGGCGGCGTGACAGCCCCCTCCTCAAATCCCTGTGTAGCTTTGTCATCTCTTTCTTGCGTCCTTGCCTGGAAATTAAGTAGAAAAGTAAATGAACGTCTCTTTAAGTCAGCATTTCTCAATTATATTCCGTTACGCCCCCCCATCCCCTTGGAAGAAGTAAGCCCCTCCCAATCTCTCACTACTTACCAGAGCTTACAAAACTTTCGCCAGACCCATCCTCGAATACAGCTCATCTGTTTAAAACCCATATCGCATCTCAGACATTAACACCCTTGAAAATGTCCAAAGATATTTCTCCAGAAGAGCCCTTCACTCCTCCACTCGAAACAGAAGACCCTACGAAACTAGACTGACAATCCTGGGCCTAGAAAGCCTACAACTAAGACGCCTTAAACAAGATCTAAGTATTGCCCACAAGATCATATGCAACGTCCTGCCTGTCGGCGACTACTTCAGCTTCAACCACAACAACACAAGAGCACACAACAGATTTAAACTTAATATTAACCGCTCCAAACTTGACTGTAAAAAATATGACTTCAGCAACCGAGTTGTCGAAGCGTGGAACTCATTACCGGACTCCGTAGTGTCAACCCCTAACCCCCAACACTTTACCCTTAGATTATCTACGGTTGACCTCTCCAGATTCCTAAGAGGTCAGTAAGGGGCGAGTACAAGTGCACTAGTGTGCCTTCCGTCCCCTGTCCTATAGCTCTCCTATATCTCCTATACCTTTATTCTATTCCTATATCTTTTCTTCTATTCTTTCATTGATATGTTCTATTACTATACCTTCTTTTCTATTATTTCTTAGATATATTTTACTATGAGTATCTCCTCTATAACCTTCATCATGTATTTTACTATGTGTATACCCACTAAAACCCTCATTGTGTATTGGACAAAATCAATCAATCAATCAATAAATAGATACTGGAAGGCTGTTATCATGCCTCCCCATGTCCTTGTTTTCATCAAACTAGCCATGGCCAAATTCCTGCAACCATTCTTTATATTTTTTAAACCTCCAGTCCCCAATCCTCTTTGTTTCTCTTCTCTGCACTCTTCCTAGAGTCTCAGCAATCTTTTTGCATCGTGGCAACCAAAACTGAATGCAGTTTCAATTCTCCATTTATGGTCACCCCCGGTAGAGGTACCGGCTGCCACTTCTTGCTATGCCTTGGACAGTACATGTAATGGGCAGCCAACATTTTTACTGCCACACTGTCGGTATGGCTTATTTTGTGGGTGTGGCTTAGTGGTCATGTGACTGGATAGGAGTGGCGACCATGTGATCAGGTGGGAGTGGCTTGATTGATCACCATCGTTCAAGTGAACTGTTAAGTCCTCGACTTACAAACTTACCAGTGTCACTCGCTGGTGTGACAATTTGCTTCGTGTTTCCCGCGCTCTCCTTCCTGGGTCGCCACCCCACCTCAGGCTGCGTAGTTAGGCGAACGGGTGCTGCCAGAAGCATAAATGCTGCCAGTGCTGCTTCCATCCACGCCGTCTGCTTACAACTCCGAGACCGCCTTCTGCCGCACGAATCCCAGCGACCGATTAGGTCCCACAGAGTGGGCCTCCTCCGGGTCCCGTCAACTAAACAATGCCGGTTGGCGGGCCCCAGGGGGAGAGCCTTCTCTGTGGCGGCACCGACTCTCTGGAACCAACTCCCCCCGGAGATCAGAACTGCCCCTACTCTTCCTGCCTTCCGTAAACTCCTCAAAACCCACCTTTGCCGTCAGGCATGGGGAAACTAAACATCTTCCCCTGGGCACGTTGAATTTATATATGGTATGCTTGTGTGTGTGTATGTTAGTACTGTATAGGGGTTTTTCTTAAATTTATAATATTTTAATTAATTGGATTATGTATTGGATTGTCTTTTCACTTGTTGTGAGCCGCCCCGAGTTTTCGGAGAGGGGCGGCATACAAATCCAAATAATAAAATAAATAAAAATAAACTCAGGCGGGAGGTGGCTGCGTGAGGCTGGAGGGGAGCCGGGCAGGAGAGAGGGAAGCTCGTCCAAGGCCAGGAAGGAGGAAAGAGGAAAAAAGCAAGGAGCGCAGATGCAGCAACAGCAGGAGGGAAAAGAGCCCAGCCGAGATCTATAATCCAGGAAGTGACAGCCGCCGAACAGCTGGAGCTGCGCACCCATCTTCATTTCCGCCAGTGGAACTGCATTCCACCTCGTCCTGTCTGCTGCCCACCCCTGGCCTTGGAGCTTCAATGTAACATCCTACCTGTCAGTAACTACTTCAGCTTCAACCGCAACAACACAAGAGCATGCAACAGATTCAAACTTAACCGCTCCAAACTTGACTGTAAAAAACGTGACTTTAACAATTGAGTTATTGAAGCGTGGAACTCATTACCGGACTCAATAGTGTCAACCCCTAACCCCCAAAATTTCTCCCTTAGACTATCCACGATTGACCTCTCCAGGTTCCTAAGAGGTCAGTAAGGGGCATACATAAGTGCACTAATGTGCCTTTCATCCTCTGTCCAATTGTCGTTCCTTTATCACATATATACATTCATGTGCTGTTTGGTTTTTAATTATGATAGGGTTTTTAGTTTTTTTTTAATACTGTATTAGATTTGTGCCAGTATAATATTGTTTTTATCATTGTTGTGAGCCGCCCCGAGTCTTCGGAGAGGGGCGGCATACAAATCTAATAAATAATAATAATAATAATAATAATTATTATTATTATTATTATTATATCTTATATATTTTCTTCCTTTCATATATCTTCTCTATTTTTATATATTTTCTTTATATATATTACTACATGTCTGTTCTCTTCTATATATGTATTGGGTATTGGACAAAATAAATAAATAAAATAATAAAATAAAATAAAATAATAAAATAATAAAATAATAAAATAACATAAAATAAGACAAGCCCAGCCTGGGATGGTCAAGCTTTTCAGAGACAAACAAAGTTTAGAATGAAAAATGGCTCCTAGATGCTGAAACGTTTTGATATTGGCTGCCGATCAGTTTCCGGTCACAATTCAAAGTGTTGGTCATGATCTTTAAAGCCCACATGGCATTGGACCAGAGTACCTCCGGAACCGCCTGCTACCGCACGAATCCCAGCGGCCGATAAGGTCCCACAGAGTTGGCCTTCTCCGGATCCCGTCGACTAAACAATGTCATCTGGCGGGCCCCAGGGGAAGAGCCTTCTCTGTGGCAGCCCCGGCCCTCTGGAATCAACTCCCCCGGAGATTAGAACTGCTCCCACCCTCCTTGTCTTCCGTAAACTACTTAAGACCCACCTATACCGCCAGGCATGGGGGATTTGAGACATCTTCCCCCCAGGCTTATTATAATTTATGTTTGGTATGTATGTGCTGTTTGGTTTTTAATTATGATAGGGTTTTTAATTGTTTTTTTATATTAGATTTATGCCTGTATAATATTGTTTTTATAGTTGTTGTGAGCCGTCCCGAGTCTTTGGAGAGGGGCGGCATACAAATCTAATAAATTATTATTATTATTATTATTATTATTATTATTATTATTATTATTATTATATCCATCGATCTGTCAAGAACTCGGCTTCGTTGTCTTTTCCCTTCCCCAAAACATACTTCGTTCCTGAGACCCCCTACTCATAATTTGGGGTTGTCACAAATGCTGAATTAAATATCATAGGTCGCTTTCCAGAGGTGGCCGTTAAATTTTTCTTTCCCACGGACAGTGATATATTTATAGGGTGGGTGGGCGGGGTGGGAGAAAGTAATTGACGGGGACTCTGCAGTTACAAAATTATACAGGTGTCAAGCCACAGTAGATGCACAGACCATCCTGGTTTTGACGCTTTGTTTTTTCAGTGTCAAAGCCGTCGTCGACGTCCAATTAAGCCTTGTCACTAATTAGGGTGGAGACGGCCGGGCCAGGATGGTTCCTGCTTGTGTGTGTGAGCCCAGTTCCAATCCTGGCGCTGCCTGGGCAGAATTAGCTGGAATGGCTCTGCGGTACGTCCGTCTTTGATGACTAGGCGCCCTTCGTTCCGTTGGCCAGGAGAGCTTGGCGGGAGGGACAGCAAGCACTTGTTCCTCCTGGCCACGTCCAGAGTGCTCTTGAGGATGAGGTCATGGTTTTTTTAAAAAAATCTCTGCGGGAGTTTAGGCACGGCAGCGGCCTCCTTCCCTCTTCCGTCCTTGGCCTGGTTCTCTCCCTCTCTCCCTCTCTCTTTCGCTGTCTGGAACTGGGCAACGTGATCACTCCGTGTTCCCTGGCTCGCTCTGAGCCGCTCCTTTCGCTCGCCTTCTCGTTTGTGGTGTCTGCTTTGTGGCTTTTGAAAAAGCTCTGTGTGTGTGTGTGTGTGTCTCCCCCTCTTTCTTTCTCCCTCTGTCTCTCTCTCTCTTGCTTTCTCTCTCCCTCCCTCCCTCTCTTTCTTTCTTCCCCCTCTCTCCTTCTCTCTCTTTCTGTCTCTCTCTCTCCCTCCCCCTCTCTCTTTCCCCCTCTCCCTTTCTATCTCTCGCTTTCTCTCTCCCCTTTCTCTTTCTCTCTATCTCTCTCCCTCTTTCTCCTCCTCTTTCTGTATTCCTCCCCTCTCCCACTCTATCTTTCTCCCGCTCCCTCCCCCACTCTCTTTCTTTCTCCCACTGTCTCTTTCTCCCTCTCTTTCTCCCTCCCACCCTCCCACCCTCTCCCTCTTTCTCCCTCCCTCCCTCTCTTTCTCTCTCCCTCCCCCTCTCTTTCTCTCTCTGTCTGTTTCTCTCTCTTTCTCTCTCCCTCCCTCTCATCCTCTCCGTCTTTCTCCCTCCCTCTTTCTCTTTCTCTCTCCCTCCCTCTCTTTCTCTGTCTGTTTCTCTCTCTCTCTCTCTCCCTCCCTCCCACCTTTTCCCTCTTTCTCCCTCCCCCCCCCTCTCTCTCTTTCTTTCTCCCTCCCTCCCTGCCACTCTCTCTTTCTCTCTCTCTCTTCTCTCTCTATCTGTCTCTCTTTCTCTCTCCTTCCTCCCTCTCTTTCTCTCTCTCTCTTTCTCTCTCTTTCTCTCTCCCTCCCTCTTACCTTCTCCCTCTTTCTCCCTCCCTCTCTCTTTCTTTCTCCCTCCCTCCCTCTCTCTTTCTCTCTCTATCTGTCTCTCTTTCTCTCTCCCTCCCACTCTCTCTTTCTCTCTCTGTCTGTTTCTCTCTCTTTCTTTCTCTATCTGTCTTTCTTTCTCTCTCCTTCCCCCTCTCTTTCTCCCTCCCTCCCTCTCTTCCTCTCTCTGTCTCTTTCTCTCTCTCTCTCTCTTTCTGTATGTGGGTGCGTGCTTTTCCTGGAGGGAAAACAGAGCAAAACCCTTCAGTGTTTTCAGCCCAGAAAGACCCACCGATTCTTTCCTTCTCCCCCTGCCAGATCAAATCGGAATAGCTAGACGACTGGGGTGCAAGCCCTGTAGCTGCTCATTTCATCATTGTCAAGTTGCATTAACACAAGCTACCCAACAATCTTGCCCACAGATTGCCCCCCCCAGCCCCCCCCTCCCGCATCCATCAGTTCTGTATTCTATTATCTCAGCCTTCTTAGATAATGGCCATCCGCCTTGTCATTTATTCCCACCATTGTCTATTGCATTTCTGACATTCGGGCACCGCGCGCCGAAGCTCGCAAAGCTATAAACATCGCCGTCCATGCGTGAAACACGTTAGAGAAAGCAGCACGCTTTCATATCCTGTGTTAAGGGGACTGGGCTTTGAAAGACGGGCCGTCCGGTCATGACATGGCGAAAGGGGGGCTTCTTTTAGGATCGTTACCCCCCCCCCAAAAAAAGCTTGAGAAAAGATAGGCCTCCCCCTGCCTTTTAGCCTTGATGGATAATAGGCAAGTTGAGTATAAATCCGGGACACCCTTCTGATAGAGATTTTATTTATTTTTTAATTTATTTATGTACTTACTTCATTATTTGTTTGTTTGTTCATTTGTTTGTTTTGTCGTGTACGTATTGGTGGTATACAAAGATATAACAATGTTGATATACATGATGCTAGTAAGAGAGAAACATTAGGACAGGGGACGGAAGGCTTGCTGGTGCATTTATCTATCTGTCTGTCTGTCTGTCTGTCTGTCTGTCTGTCTGTCTATCATCTCCCTCCCTCCCTCCCTCTCTCTCTCTCCATCCATCCATCCATCCATCCATCTATTTGACTTCTATGCCGCCCAATCTAGAAGGACCCATGGCAGCTTACAACATAATAAAAATACAAAAAGATACAGCAATAAAAAAAAGTCGAATATAAGCTCTAAAATGCACGCCCCTTAGGAATCGGGAGAGGTCAACAGTGGACAGTCTAAGGGTAAAGTTTGGGGGGTGTTAGGTGATGATACTACAGAGCCTGGTAGTGAGTTCCATGCATCAACAACTCGGTTACTAAAGTCATGCTTCCTACAGTCGAGTTTGGAACGGTTTACTTTAGGTTTGTATCTGTTCTGCGATCGTGTGTTGTTGTGGTTGAAGCTGAAGTAGTTGTTGACAGGAAGGACGTTGCCTCAGATGATTTTATGGCCTATGCTTAGTTCATGTTTAAGGCGACGTAGTTCTAAGCTTTCTAAGCCTAGGATTGTAAGTCTAGTTGCGTAGGGTATTCTGTTGCGAGTGGAGGAATGGAGGGCTCTTCTAGTAAAGTATCTCTGGACATTTTTTAGGGTGTTTATGTCAGAAATGTGGTGTGGGTTCAACAGAGATGAGCTGTATTCAAGGATTGGTATGGCGAAAGTTTTGTATGCTCCGGTTAGTACTACTTCAGCTTCAATCACAACAACACAAGAGCACACAACAGATTCAAAGTTAATATTAACCGCTCCAAACTTGACTGTAAAAAAATACGACTTTAGTAATCGAGTGGTCGAAGCGTGGAACTCATTACCAGACTCTGTAGTGTCATCCCCAAACCCCCAACATTTTACCCTTAGACTATCCATGGTTGATCTCTCCAGATTCCTAAGAGGTCAGTAAGGGGCGTGCATAAGCGCACCAGCATGCCTTCCGTCCCCTGTCCTAATAATTCTCTTATATTTCTACTAACTTCACGTATATGTTTATGAACTCTAGTATTTCTTCCATTGTATCTTATCTATCTATCCTATATCTTTTCTTCTAATCTTCCATTGACTTTAACAATCGAGTTAGATGGCTAAACTATCCATGATTGACCTCTCCAGGTTCCTAAGAGGTCAGTAAGCGGCGTACATAAGTGCACTAGTGTGCCTTTTGTCCCCTGTCCCATTGTCTCTCCTTTATCTCATATATCTTTTTTTCCTTTCATATATCTTCTCATCTATTTTTATATCTTTTTTCTACCCTTTTCTTTATATATATTACTACATGTCTATTCTCTTCGATATGTATTGTGTATTGGACAAAATAAATAAATAAAATAAATAAATAAATATATATATATATATATATATATATATATATATATATATATATTACTGTGATTATATCCTCTGAAACCTACATTATGTATTGGACAAAATAAAATAAAATTATAAATAAACAAACAAACAAACAAACAAACAACCAACAAACAAGTAGTAGTAGTAGTAGTAGTAGTAGTAGTAGTAGCAGTAGTAGTAGTGTGAGATTACCGGAACAGAAGTTATGTAGGATTAGCATTATGATAATAAGAATATCATAATAATAAATATCATAATAAATGTGGAACACTCCTGATAGAGATAGAGAGGTGTTTATGCGAGTGTTTTGGGATTGTTTAGTAGTGCAAAAATTCTGGAAAGAGGTACAAGAGGAAACTAATAGGATGTTAAATATAAACTGGACAATTACAAAGGAAATCACAGTATTAGTAAAAAGGAATCACATGGGAGAATTTAGAGAAATTAAAGAATCAAGAAGTGCCCAAGTGGTAATAGTTTTAGGTTGGAAGGAGACAACAAAATGGACAATATGAAATTGGTGCCGGTTCATGATGGATCACGTTCAGTTTGAAATTTATGCATCTAAAGATGAATGTGGTTAATGAAAATAAATTGTGAGAACTGATGGGAGGATGGGACAGGGTTAGAGGTTATATGGTTAGTAGAATTCAAGACCAAGCTACGAAGAATAACTTGGAATGACTTTATAATATGTAAATAAATACACTGCTCAAAAAAAATAAAATAAAGGGAACACTTAAACAACACAATATAACTCCAAGTAAATCAAACTTCTGTGAAATCCAACTGTTCCACTTGACAATCAATTTCACATGCTGTTGTACAGAACAAAGTATTCAATGAGAATATTCCATTCATTCAGATCTAGGATGGGTTCTTTGAGTGTTCCCTTTATTTTTTGAGCAGTATATATTGACCTTAGGTTAAAAGGTTGTATATAAAGTACAGTATATATAATGTAAGCAACAGAAATGTTGGTCGTTTGTCGAGGACTAAAAATAGTCTCGGGCTTTCCTGCTATGTCATACAGGTGCAGTAATGGAATTCACTTACCTTCGCTACCGGTTCAGAAATTCTGCACATGCTCAAATCGCCGGTGATGACATCAGGGCAGGTGGGCGGAGCCTCCCACCCCTACCGCTAGCAGTTCGCCCAAACCGGTAAGTGCCCTCCCAGGAATAGATTGTCTGTGAACTTCTCCATCTGTCTCCTTTTTTTTTTCCACAATTTTTTTTCTCTTTTTTTCTCCAGCATAGAATTAAAAACAATACATAGTTTCCAACACAAAATCAAGCTTATTATCAAACGTATACAATTTTTTTCTTTTTACTTTGTGATCATTCAATTATATCTCTTTCTTTCACAAAAGAACATATAATATCTTATATATTCAAAAACCTCTTAAAATATAGCTTTTCCCCACCTAATATTAAAACATTACAATAACCTTTACATTAATCAACGGTCATTCCATTCACATCTTATTTGAGTCTTACAAATCTATTGAACTAATTGTTCAAAAAACCCCAGTTTTCTTATAATCATCTAAGCACAGTAGATTATATATACAATCTGAGATTAGTTGGGTGAAAGATCAGAAGCAACGTGAGAAAATATTATTTGACTGAAAGAGTAGTAGATGCTTGGAACAAAATTCTAGCAGACGTGGTTGGTAAATCCACAGGAACTGAATGTAAACATGCCTGGAATAAACATAGATCCATCCTAAGATAAAATACAGGAAATAGTATAAGGGCAGACTAGATGGACCATGAGGTCTTTTTCTGCCATCAGTCTTCTATGTTTCTATGTTTCTATGTTTCTATGTTTCTATGTTTCTATGTTTCTTTGTTTCTATGTTTCTATGTTTCTATGTTTCTATGTTTCTATGTTTCTATGTTTCTATGTTTCTATGTTTCTATGTTTCTTTGTTTCTATGTTTCTATGTTTCTATGTTTGAATAATAATAATAATAATAATAATAATAATAATAATAATAATAATAATTTATTAGATTTGTATGCCGCCCCTCTCCGAAGACTCGGGGCAGCTCACAACAATAATAAACAGTGTACAAATCCAATATTTAAAAAGACAATTTAAAAAACCCTTATAATAAAATAATCACACAACCCAATCAAACCATATATAAACCGAAATAATTAATAAACTGATTATTCCAATAACAAGTATGTTATATAATAATACAATAGTTTATATATAAAATAAATTTGAATATATTACAACTACATCTGTCTCCCTTTTGATATCAAACCTTCCTCCCCCCCCCCTGGATTTCATTTAAAAAAAAGAGAAATATATTACTAGCAATGAGCTTTGGTCATTTGCACCAAGATCAAGACAAATGGAATTGCTCTTTGGAGCGCTAAAGTGGAGGATTTAGGCTCGATGAGGCCACGCCTGTCTCTACACCAGTTTGCTCCCGAAACGTTATTTCACACAAGGGTGGAACGCCAGGCCCTGCAATTAGCCTTAAATATGAAAATGCCACTTTATGAGAGAGGGAACCGCCATGCCTGAAAATAAAGCTTGTCTATGGATTGGGAGATAGAGTGAAATCCCCCCCCCCAAACACACCCTCCACCCCATCACTAAATAGTTAGCCACCTTTTGAAAATGCTGATCACTCAGATATTATTATTATTATTGTTCTTGTTGTTATTATTATTATTACAATATCATTATTATTATTATTTTAAAAATATACTTTATTAATTTATACAAAAAGGAGTAAAACAGGGGGAGAGGGGGATGGGAGTACAGAAAAGAGAAGTGGGAGGGGAGTGGGGTAAACAGTATTGTTATATCACAGCTTATATATATTATTGCATACACATTCCAAGTATTTGTCCATATGTAAATATTTCGTATTCAGAATTCTTATTTGAATAATCTCATAGCTGTAATATTTGATAATCCAACAGTAATGTAAAAAGAGAAGGGGTAGAAAGGGGAAAAAGGGAGAAAAAAAAAGAGAGAAGAAAGAAATAAAGAAGGAAGAGAGAGAGATAAAGGAGAAGTAGTTACCTGCAAGGAAGCAGGCGTTTGGGTTATGACGACTTAGATGGATTATATTTGTTGTTTTTGTTAGTGAAACTTGATCGTAGGTTGTAATATTGGTAGATTTCTAATAATTATCAAGTGGATTGAACTCAGGCAGGGATTGTATTGGTTTTGGTCCGATTTTTAATTATACATATCTTTATTTTGGTTTATATTAAGCGATTTTAGTTATTTTTCGCTTTGTCATCTTTACAGTTGGATAGCCATCTGAACCATTTCTCCCAGGCCTTGTAGTTTAATATTATTATTATTATTATTATTATTATTATTATTATTATTATTATTATTGAGATTTGTATGCCGCCCCTCTCCGAGGACTCAGAGCGGCTCACAACAAATCCAATACTTAAAACAGTTTAAAACCCTTAATATAAAAACAATCATACTTCTCGTGCAGACCATACATAAAGCGGAAACGGCCCAGGGGAATCAATTTCCCCATGCCTGACAACAGAGGTGGGTTTTGAGAAGTTTGCGAAAGGCAAGGAGGGTGGGGGCAGTCCTAATCTCCGGGGGGAGGAGTTGATTCCAGAGGGTCGGGGCCACCACAGAGAAGGCTCTACCCCTGGGTCCCGCCAGACAACATTGTTTCGTCGACGGGACCTGGAGAAGGCCAACTCTGTGGGACCTAACCAGTCGCTGGGATTCGTGTGGCAGAAGGCGGTCTCAGAGGTATCTCCCAGTGGATCACAAACAGCCAACTGGGGGAGGATTCCAGTGACAGAAGATAGGAAAGGCAGGGAGGGAGGGAGAGAAGGAAGGAAGGAAGGAGAGAAGACAGGAATGGAAAGGAAGATGGGGGAAGGGAAGGAGGGAGGAAAAGATAGAAATGGGAGGGAGAGAAGAAAAGAAAATGAAAAAGGGAGGGAGGAAGGAAGGAAGGAAGAAAGGAAGGAAGGAGAGAAGACAGGAGACAGGGACTGGGAAGAAAGATGGAAGGGAGGGAGGAAGAAAAGGAAAGACAACAGGAAACAAAGAAAAAAGGAAGGAAGGAAGGAAGGAAAGATAGATAGATAGATAGATAATGGGAGGCAGAAGAAGGAAGGAAGAGGAGAAGAAGGGAGAGAGGGAATGGGAAGATGGAGGAAAGGAAGGAAGGAAATAAAGAAAGAAAATTTATTTATTTATTTATTTATTTATTTATTTATTTATTTATTTATTTATTTATTTATTTATTATTCAGATTTGTATGCCGCCCCTCTCCGCGAACTCGGGGCGGCTCACAACATGGCATAAACAATCATAACAAATCCAAATAGTTTAAATATTTAAAAGAAAAAGTTTAAAAGAACCCCAATATACTAACAGACACACACACACACAAACACACCATACATAAATTGTACATGCCCGGGGGGAGATATTTCAGTTCCCCCATGTCTAATGTCAAAGGTGGGTTTTAAGGAGCTTACGAAAGGCAAGGAGGGTAGGGGCAGTTCTAATCTCCGGGGGGAGTTGATTCCAGAGAGTCGGGGCCGCCACAGAGAAGGCTCTTCCCCTGGGGCCCGCCAACCGACATTGTTTAGTTGACGGGACCCGGAGAAGGCCCACTCTGTGGGACCTAATCGGTCGCTGGGATTCGTGCGGCAGGAGGCGGTCTCGGAGATATTCTGGTCCGATGCCATGAAGGGCTTTATAGGTCATAACCAACACTTTGAATTGTGACCGGAGATTGATCGGCAACCAATGCAGACTGCGGAGTGATGGCGAAACATGGGCATACCTAGGTAAGGCCATGACTGCTCTCGCAGCTGCATTCTGCACGATCTGAAGTTTCCGAATGGGAGAGAGAGTGAAGGAAGGAAGGAAGAATCAAGGAAGGAAAGAAGGAAGGAAGGAGAAAGAAAGAAGAAAAGAAAGAAAGAAAGAAGGATAATGGGAGGAAGGGTGAAGCAGGAAGGAAGGAAGGAGAGAGGGAATGGGAGGGAGAGGAAGAAAGGAGGGAGGGAGGGAAGGAAAGAAGAGAGAGGCTGCTGAAGCCCTGTCAGTGCTTTAGGGTGATGGAAACGAGATACCGACAAGGACATATCCTAAAAAAAAAAAAGAGAGAGAGAGAAGAAGAAGCTAGAGCCGGGCTTGCTGACAGCTCTCTCAGCTGCTTGTCTGCCAATATAAACATCTCTCCCTCCCCCCTCCCCTCCACGTCCCCTCCCTCCCCTTCCCTGAAAGTCCTTCAGGGGCTCCTGTGGAGATTGTAAGACGTCAGAACTGAGCCAGGAAGCTTTCAGAGTCATCTCAGCTTTCCAATGGTTTCAGACCATGTCGGCTAGTTAAACCGGGTGGGTTCTGGTTCTGGTTTCAAAATGCATTTGGGTTGTGGGGTTTTTGTTTCTTGTTTTTCCCCCACAATTCTTGTTGCCATTTATAAGAAAGGAGACTCTGCTTGTTCTACCCTTTATCATTGATTTTAAGCAATATTCTTTGCTTTGCTTTTATCATTGTTAGGTAGTTCCCTGTCATTTAATCCTCATTCATTCATTCACGTATGTATGTATGTATGTATGTATGTATGTATGTATGTATGTATGTATGTACCGTGTTTCCCCGATAGTAAGACACCCCCGATTGTAAGACGTATCGGGCGTTTCAGGGGGAACGGCTAATATAAGCCGTACCCCGAAAGTAAGACATATGTCTTACTTTCGGGGAAACACGGTACTAAAAGCGAGGGAGCTGCTCGCCCAGGAGAGTCTCCCTTACGCAGCCTGGTGCCAGCTGGCGGTGGCGCGCTGCGCCCAGAGCTTGGGCCACCCGGCAGGCGAGGCGGCGGCCCTGGCTGCGGCACGAGCGGGAGCTCTCCCGCTCGTGCCGCAGCCAGAGCCGCGCCGCTTCAGCCAGGGCCGCCGCCTCGCCCGCCGGGTGGCCCAAGCTCTGGGTGCAGCGCGCCACCGCCAGCTGGCACCAGGCTGCGTAAGGGAGACTCTCCCCGTCGTCACTTCCAAGCTCCCCGCGCGCCCCTCGCCTTTGCCTCGCCGCGGCGCCACCGCCTCTTCCCCGGCTTGGCAAAGCGAAGGACGGCGCTGGTCCGAAGCGAGCCGACCTGGCGGCGGCTTGCAGCGAAGGCGCTCGTCCCAGCAACCGAGTCCTGCCGAGGCTCGGCTGCAAGCGGCCAGCGAGGCCGACCGGCTCCGAGGCGAGCAGCCGGAGCTGCGCCCTCCTTCGCCCGCCTCCTTTCCGGCAGGCAGGTGGGGCTGCCCAACTGCGCAGAGCGGCTCCTCCCCTCCAGACACACGCTTCCCCGACACGCGTCTGCGGCTCCATGCGTGCACGCCGCTTGGAGCCCTGAGGTTGAACTTGGAAAAGGGCTCACGAGGCTCCTGTCCCGCGGCTGCCCTTCTGGACTCTGGGGAGATGCCTTCGGGAACGCGACCCTTTCAATTTTTTTCCAATGTAAGACATACCCCGAAAGTAAGACGTAGTGGGGCTTTTGGGGGTAAAAAGAAAGTAAGACACTGTCTTACTTTCGGGGAAACACGGTATGTATGTATGTATGTATGTATGTATGTATGTATGTATGTATGTATGTATTATTTATGTATGTATGTATTTATGTATGTATATACTTATCTATCTATCTATCTATCTATCCATCTATATCTATCTATCCATCCATCCATCCATCCATCTATCTATCCATCTATATCTATCTATCTATCATCTATCTATCTATCTATCTATCTATCTATCTATCTATCTTTCTTTCTTTCTATCTATCATCTATCTATCTATCTATCTATCTATCTATCTCTATCTATCTATCTATCTTTCTTTCTTTCTTTCTTTCTATCTATCATCTATCTATCTATCTATCTATCTATCTATCTATCTATCTATCTATCTATCTATCTATCTATCTATCTATCTATCTATCTATCTATCTGATTGATTGATTGATTGATTTCTATGCCGCCCTTCTCAACTGACTCAGGACGGCTTACAACAGTAATAAATACAAAATACAAAGCGTGTAAGAAATCTAATATTAGAAAAGAAATTCTAAACAGTTCATCCATGACGTCGGCCCCGAGTTAGTTCTTAAACACTGATGGCCTCCCCATGCCTTTCGGCAAAGATGGGTCTTCGGGGCCTTGAATTTTTTAATCCTTAAATCTGAGGATTTTTTCTATTCTGTCCTGTTCTTTTTTATCCCATCCCATCCCCTATTCTATTCTATTCTATTTTCTATTCTATTCTATTCTATATTCTATTCTATATTCTATTCTATTTATTCTATATTCTATTCTATTCTATATTGTATTCTATATTGTATTCTATTCTATTCTATATTCTATATTCTGTTCTATATTCTATTCTATTCTATATTCTATTCTATATTCTATATTCTATTCTATTTTATTTTATTCTATATTCTATTCTATTCTATTCTATATTCTATTATATTCCATTCCATTCCATATTCTATTCTATATTCTATTCTATATTCTATTCTATATTCTATTCTATTCTATTCCATATTCTATTCTATTCTATTCCACTCTATATTCTATTCTATATTCTATTCTATTCTATTCTATATTCTATTCCATTCCATTCCATTCTTAAAAGGATAAAAAGAAAAGAGGAAAAGAGGAAAAAATAGAAAGAAAGAAAAAACCCTCACCAGGCGAAACGGTAGTAACGGTACAGCAAAATCAATTAACATCGACTTTAAAAAAAAAAAAATGACGGCCATTTGAAATGAAGCGAGAGGCTGCAGCAAATTGTCACAGCAAGCAACAAGTATTTGATTGCTTGAATTGAAGAACAAAGCAACAAAGTTAAATCACCCAACGTAACAAGCTTTTCACTAACTCTATTTTCTTTTCTTTTTCTTAATATTTCAGTCGCAGGAACCAAATTTCAGCCTTTTTTGCACGGTTACCTTTCTGGATTTTTTATTTTATATTTTTAAAGTGCAAGGGGCCACTGATGGCTAATCTCGTTTCTATTAAAACTGCAAATTCCCCCTCCTGATTCCCAGGCACAACTCGTACACTTCTGTTCCCGGAGATACGAAAAATAGCTTCTCAGTGTGAGAGAGTAAAACGAATTATCCAGACAATAAGATATTCCTGTCAATGCTTCCCTCTACCTAGGTAGCCTTTTCTACATCATTTTAACCAGGGACTTGTTTCCTGTGGCTTTCCCATTTCCAAAACACTCATTCCGCAAGTGCCTGATCTCATTGAGGGGAATTCCACGATTTTTAAAAACTATTTCCCCCCATTTTTTTTGCAATTTTGACGGATGGATGGCGCTTCTCTCTGATTATCGCAAGCAGTTTGTTTAGTGACCGTACGGATTTACAACGGTGACTTAAGATCATTTTTATTCTTTAGAATGCTTGGCTGCATAGCTATTTATTTATTTATTTATTTATTCATTCATTCATTCATTCATTCATTCATTCATTCATTTATTTATTTATTTATTTATTGGATTTGTATGCCGCCCCTGTCCGCAGACTCGGGGCGGCTAACAACAGTGATAAAAAACACCATGTAACAATCCAATACTAAACAACTAAAAAAAAAACCTTATTATAAAACCAAACGTACCATGCGTAAATTATAAGGCCTAGGGGGAAAGAATATCTCAGTTCCCCCATGCCTGACGGCACAGGTGGGCTTTAAGAAGCTTATGAAAGGCAAGGAGGGTGGGGGCAATTCTAATCTCTGGGGGGAGTTGGTTCCAAAGGGCCGGGGCCGCCACAGAGAAGGCTCTTCCCCTGGGTTCCACCAGACGACATTGTTTAGTCGACGGGACCCGGAGAAGACCCACTCTGTGGGACCTAACTGGTCGCTGGGATTCGTGCAGCAGAAGGCGGTCCCGGAGATAATCTGGTCCAGTGCCATGAAGGGCTTTACAGGTCATAACCAACACTTTGAATTGTGACCGGAAACTGATCGGCAACCAATGCAGACTGTGGAGTGTTGGTGTAACATGGGCATATTTGAGAAAGCCCATGATTGCTCTCACAGCTGCATTCTGCACGATCTGAAGTTTCCGAACACTTTTCAAAGGTAGCCCCTTGTAGAGAGCGTTACAGTAGTCGAACCTCGAGGTGATGAGGGCATGAGTGACTGTGAGCAGTGACTCCCGGTCCAAATAGGGCCACATAGAGCTAGAGGTATAACAAGCAGGAAGAGGGGGATTGTGATCCCGCTGTATAGAGCGCTGGTGAGACCCCATTTGGAATAATACTGCGTCCAAAAGTCATATCAGGAAAGACTTTTAAAGTATTTTTCCTGGTAGGCGTGGCTTTGACAGCCGCTCGAATTTCCCGGTCTGCGGTTCAACCAATCCGCGGCCGGCATGTAAAGGAGGTAGATTTGCATATTTACATATAGCTTATTTACATAGTATACATTTACATAGGAACACAACCCAAAGTCCATGGAAAAACCAGATTCATTTAACGACCGTGTGGCTAACGTCACAACTGCGGTGATTCACTTAACAGCCGTGCCAAAGAAAGTTGTAAAAATGGGGGAAACTCATTGAACAAATTTCTCACTTGGCAACATACACTTTGGGCTCGATTGCGGCCGCTAATACCTGTAAAGGAAATCAATGAAGACTTCAGTTGTCACAACAATTACTTTTGTTGATAAAAGCCTTCTTTAGTTAAAATTTGGAAAAAAGAAAACAACCCAGCCTTTTTGCTGACCTACTTGAGTCATTGAAAGAAAATTATTGTGCTAAAGTGGTACCTCTACTTACGAACATAATTCGTTCCGTGACCAGGTTCTTAAGTAGAAATGTTTGTAAGAAGAAGCCATTTTTCCCATAGGAATCAATGTAAAAGCAAATAATGTGTGCAGTTGGGGAAACCACAGGGAGGGTGGAGGCCCTGTTTCCTCCCTGGAGATTCTTAGGCCCCATGGAGGCTTCTCCCTGCCTTTTCTTGCTCTGTTTCCTCCCAGGGGATTCCTAGAGAGGCTCCACGGAGGCTTCTCCCTGCCTTTTCTGGCTTTGTTTCCTCCCAGGAGATTCCTAGAGAGGCCCCATGGAGGCTTCTCCTTGCCTTTTCTGGCTCTGTTTCCTCCCAGGAGATGCTTAGAGAGGCCCCACGGAGGCTTCTCACCGCCTTTTCCGGCCCTGTTTCCTCCCAGGAGATTCTTAGAGAGGTCCCACGGAGGCTTCTTCCCGCTTTTTCTGGCCCTGTTTCCTCCCAGGAGATTCTTAGAGAGGTCCCACGGAGGCTTCTCCTTGCCTTTTCTGGCTCTATTTCCTCCCAGGAGATTCTTAGAGAGGCCCCATGGAGGCTTCTTCCCACTTTTTCTGGCCCTGTTTCCTCCCAGGGGATTCCTAGAGAGGCCCCACGGAGGCTTCTCCCTGCTTTTTCTGGCCCTGTTTCCTCCCAGGAGATTCCTAGAGAGGCCCCACGGAGGCTTCTCCCCGCTTTTTCTGGCCCTGTTTCCTCCCAGGAGATTCCTACAGAGGCCCCACGGAGGCTTCTCCCCGTCTTTTCCGGTTACAGTTTTGGAGGCTTGGTTTTGTAAGTGGAAAATGGTTCTTGAGAAGAGGCAAAAAAATCTCAAACACCCGGTTCTTATCTAGAAAAGTTCGCAAGTAGAGGCCTTCTTAGGTAGAGGTTCCACTGTATTTTGCTTTGATTTAATTGCCTTTGGATCCTGTCGTGATGTCCCTTTTATCCACACTGGAAGGACTTGTTGCTGCATTCCTTGTTTTTGCTCATAAAATGCTGCTTTTCAATAAAACACAGGTTCCCCTGCTTTGAGCCATCATTATCCATTGCTTCAACCTTGTGGGACATTTTACCTCTGGGAAGTCAAACCACCAGAATTTTTCATGTCCAAGAAAAGTTTAATAAAAAAAAAACATCTACCAGTGTGAGGGTCAGGGATGCATTCGTTTCCAGAAATGTAATTTAACATCATCACATCCTTTGTTTCCTGCATAAATAGGAGCTGGAAGCGTCCAGCTTTTGCAATTTCATGGGTCTCCCTTCTAAAAAGAGCCTGTGTTTAGCCAGAAGTAGAAGGATACAGTTCTTAGATAGTGTTCTGTCTGGGTCACTCCAGAAGCCAATACCAACCCAAAATATCAGCCAGTTTTTAGGTTTCTGGCACTCCGGTGTCGAAAAGGTTCACCATCACTACCCTCTATCCTTTCAGACAAATCACTGTCCATTCTTTTATCTATCTATCTATCTATCTATCTATCTATCTATCTATCTATCTATCTATCTATCTATCTCTATCTCTATCTATCTATCTATCTATCTATCTATCTATCTATCTATCTATTTATCTATCTATCAATTCATTCATTCATTCCAATACATTTTAGTGGGTATATATCTATATACACATAGTAAAATACATGATGAAGGTTATAGAGGAGATACTCATAGTAAAATGTATCTAAGAAATAATAGAAAAGAAGGTATAGTAATAGAACATATCAATGAAAGAATAGAAGAGATATAGGAATAGAAGAAAGATATAGGAGATATAGGAGAGCAATAGGACAGGGGACGGAAGGCACTCTAGTGCACTTGTACTCACCCCTTACTGACCTCTTAGGAATCTGGATAGGTCAACCGTAGATAATCTAAGGGTAAAGTGTTGGGGGTTTGGGGATGACACTATGGAGTCCAGTAATGAATTCCACACTTCGACACCTCGGTTACTGAAGTCATATTTTTTACAGTAAAGTTTGGAGTGGTTAATATTAAGTTTAAATTTGTTGTGTGCTCTTGTGTTGTTGTGGTTGAAGCTGAAGTAGTCATTGACAGGCAGGACGTTGCAGCATATGATCTTGTGGGCAATATTTAGATCTTGTTTAAGGCGTCTTGGTTCTAAGCTTTCTAGGCCCAGGATTGAAAGTCTAGTCTCATAGGGTGTTCTATTTCAAGTGGTGGAGTGAAGGGCTCTTCTGGTGAAGTATCTTTGGACATTTTCAAGGGTGTTAATGTCTGAGATGCGATATGGGTTCCAAACAGATGAGCTGTATTCGAGGATGGGTCTGGCAAAAGTTTTGTAAGCTCTGGTAAGTAGTGTGAGATTGCCAGAGCAGAAGCTACGTAGGATTAGGTTTACAACTCTTGAAGCCTTCTTGGCTATGTTGTTGCAGTGGGCTTTGGCACTTAAATCTTTTGTTATTAGTATACCGAGGTCTTTAACCGAGTGATAATTTGATTATTCAGTTCGTATTTGGAGTTCAGATTCTTCTTCCCAATGTGTAGGACAGAGCATTTGCTAGTTGAGATTTGGAGTTGCCATGTGTTCTTCTTAAAAACCTCCAGGGATGGAAGCACCCACAACTTCTGGTGGCAAGCTGTTCCGTAGATTAATTGTCCCCACCGTCAGGAAAATTCCTTCTTAGTTCCCAGGTTGCTTCTCTCCTTGATTAGTTTTCCTCCATTGCTTCTTGTCTTGCTTTCTGGTGCTTTGGAAAATAGGTTTTTCTGATTTTTAGTTTGATGGTGTTCTGTCTGGGTCACTCCAGAAGCCAATACCAACCCAAAAAGAGAAGCCAGACACACTGGTAAAAGGCAAAGGCAGTTTTATAAAATTCAAGAAAAACACAGGTAACAGAAAATGTCCTTACAAACAGGAAAATGCTGTATCTTCAGATATATCCACGAAGGCCAAAAGTCCATGCAGCAATACAGAATTCTTGCTGCCAAGCCAAGGTTGTAGATAGCAGACCTACACCTCCCACGGGTCTTCCAAAGCTGCTGGGCCACAAGCCAGGAACAGAGACGCCGAGAAACAAGACAGGATAACACTACGCCAAGCTGATAACACTCCACGTGGCTTAAAGGGCTTGCCTGCCTTTTAAACCCTGCTGATGAGGACCACACCCAAAACCAGCTGTTTCTACTTCAATGGTGAAAATATCTCTTTAACTGCTTCTTTCGTTGCTCTGAACGTTGCTGTCTCATGTCAATGACAGCTTGTGCGTCATCACCTAATGACTCCAAGCTACTGGCTGGGGAGAGCCCCCCCCCCCCGGGGCTCTCATGCTGTTCGCCTTCATCCCATTCCTGATTTTCCTCTCCCCCGTCCGACTGTTCAGCCCCCTCCTCTCCGCTGTCATCCTCCTCCGGGCATGGAGCCAGCAGAGACACAGCTGGTCGCTAAGCAGCCTCAGGCTGAATCACAACAGATGGGTAGAGGAAGTACCATTTAATTCTACTCCCTGATAAGGGAGGATGAAGGGGGTCAAGTCTGGGACACAAAATACTTGAATCCTTGAGCCTTGCTGGCGTAGTGGTTAGAGTGCAGTACTGCAAGCTGCTTCTGTTGACTGCTGCCTGTAGTTCAGCAGTTCAAATCTCACCACCGGCTGAAGGTTGACGCAGCCTTCCATCCTTCCGAGGTGGGTCAAATGAGGACCCAGATTGTTGGGGGCAAGAGGCTGATTCTGTAAACCGCTTTAGAGAAGGCTATAAAGCACTGTGAAGTGGCATATAAGTCTAAGTACTATTGCTAATAACACCTACTATCTGCAATCTGAGTATTGTATTGGCAGTTCTGTGTTAGCAAAAACTTCAGAAGAGAAGGATTTAGGGGTAGTGATTTCTGACAGTCTCCAAATGGGTGAGCAGTGCAGTCAGGCGGTAGGGAAAGCAAGTGAGGGTTTTTAGTTGTTTTATTAATTGGATTGTTACAAGCTGTTTTTTATCATTGTTGTTAGCCCCCCCGAGTCTGCGGAGAGGGGCGGCATGCAAATCCAATTAATAATAATAATAATAATAATAATAATAATAATAATAATAATTAGAATGTTTGGCTGCATAGCTAGAGGTATAAGAAGGAAGAAAGAGATTGCTCCTCCGAGTCTTCGGAGAGGGGCAGCATACAAATCTAATTAATAATAATAATAATAATAATAATAATAATAATAATAATAATTGTGATCCCTCTGTATGGAGCGCTGGTGAGACCCCATTTAGAATACTGTGTCCAGTTCTGGAGACCTCACCTACAAAAAGATATGGATAAAATTGAACGGGTCCAAAGAGGGGCTACAAGAATGGTGGAAGGTCTTAAGCATAAAACATATCAGGAAAGACTTAATGAACTCGATCTGTATAGTCTGGAGGACAGAAGGGAAAGGGGGGACATCATTGAAACATTTAAATATGTTAAAGGGTTAAATAAGGTTCAGGAGGGAAGTGTTTTTTAATAGGAAAGTGAACACAACAACAAGGGGGCACAATCTGAGGTTAGTTAGGGGAAAGATCAGAAGCAATGTGAGAAAATATTATTTTACTGAAAGAAGAGTAGATGATTGGAACAAACCTCCAGCAGACGTGGTTGGTCAATCCACAGGAACTGAATTTAAACATGCCTGGGATCATCATATACTGCTCAAAAAAGAAGAAGAAGGGAACACTGAAATAACACGTCCTAGACCTGAATGAATGAAATATTCCCATTGAATATTTCATTTGCCACAACTATTCCATTTGCACAAGAGCGTGTGAAATTGATTGTCAATCAGTGTTGCTTGGTCAGTTTGATTTCACAGAAGTTTGATTTATTTGGAATTATATTCTTCCAAGCTCCGAGTCTTCAGAGAGAGGCGGCATACAAATTTAAATAATAATAATAATGATGATGATGGTGATGATGATGATAATGATAATGATAATGATGATGATGATGATGATGATGATGATGATGATGATGATGATGATAATAATAATAATAATAATTATTATTATTATTATTATTATTATTATTATTATTATAGGGGAAACAATCTGAAGTAAGTTGGGGGAAAGATCAAAAGCAACGTGAGAAAATATTATTTTACTGAAAGAGTAGTAGATCCTTGGAACAAATTTCCAGCAGATGTGGTTGATAAATCCACAGTAACTGAATTTAAACATGCCTGGGATAAACATATATCCACCCTAAGATAAAATACAGAAAATAGTATAAGGGCAGACTAGATGGATCATGAGGTCTTTTTCTGCCGTCAGTCTTCTATGTTTCTATTATTATTATTATTATTATTATTATTATTATTATTATTATTATTATTATTATTATTATTATATTCTGTTGTTCAGGCGTTCCCTTTATTTTTTTGAGCAGTGTATATCCCTCCTCAGATAAAATACAGGAAATAGTATAAGGGCAGACTAGATGGACCATGAGGTCTTTTCCTGCTGTCAATCTCCTAAGTTTCTATGTTTCTATGCCATTGCGGGCCATCTGGTTGAAGCTCCTTGGTTGTGCTTCTCCAACCTGGTCTTAAAAGCATCATTCAAGGTAGCATCAAACTGTCTGGGGGAAAAAAAGCCAGGAAATAACTCCTAATCACCAGGCATCTTTGAGTCAATTATGGGTCTCTCCCTTGACAGGACCATATTTATGCTAGCCCAGCACCTTGTAAAATAATGGGAGCCCTTCAAATCACAGCTTCGGGGTTTTTTTTTCCTGCTGTCCACAAACCTGATACTGTAATAAATTAGTTAAGTCTCAAGTTACTCCAATTCTGATTGCTAACATTCAGGATGGGGTCGCTCCAGTCCCTCCCCCCCCACATAATATTTTTGCGATTTCACTGCTGGGTGGGGTGGGTAGAGGAGAAACTGAAAGAAAAAATAAATGTACGAAGAATTAGTTCCCAGATTCCAAGTCACTTAATCAGAGGTTACTACTACTACTACGTGTTCTGTCGGGCTCTCTGGTTGACTGCTCCCAACAATTCACAGGTACAAATTTCAGACACACACACACGTTTGAAAATTCAAAACAATGTTCTTTATAATGAAAATTCACTTAAACCAAGCCCTCTTTTGGTATAGCCAAGAGCACTCGTCTCCAAGCAAACTGGTGATTTGTACAAGTCCCTTATCAGTCCTGTGATACTTAGCTTGCAGCTGTGAGGCAATTCACAGTCTTTCTTCTGTCACAAAGTGAAACACACTTTGCTCTGGTTTAGTTTCAAAGCGGGGAAAAATCAGCACACAAAAGGTCAAAGTCAGCAAGGCAGGCACGAAACACAAGGATCAGATAATCCTCCACAATGGCCAAACCCACAGGCTGCTCTTTATAGCAGCCTCACTAATGACCACAGCCCCACCCAACCACAGGTGGCCTCATTTTCTTTGATAATAATCTCTCAGTTGTTGCTGCCTATGCATCGCTCTCCGCACCCGTGGCTGTATCATTAACCCTTGTTCCAAATCCAAGGAGGAGCTAGATAATTGATCTCCTTCTGAGCTGTCTGCCACACTCTCCTCCTCCCTGTCACTCATGTCTTCTTGGTCAGAGGAGCCTTCATCAGCAGATTCCACCGGGGGGAGCAAAACAGGCCTGCAGCATGTGGATGTCCTTGGGGCAGGAGCTGAGCCAGAGCTAACCGCAACACTACGCTTTCTTTTCGTTGCTAATTTCAGCAAGCAATCAGGCCGTTGAGAAAAACAGGAGGTTTTTTTAGTGTATTTTTATTTACTTATTTTCCGGTGGCTGTGTTTGTTGCATGGATTTTTCTGGTGGGGTTTTCAAGGTTTTTCCAGCCTGGTGGCAAATTTGGCGCGAGTCGGTGCCGCTGCTAATGTAGACATGTAGATAATTGCCTTGGGTTTTTTGGTTTTTTTTTCAACCGGTTGCCTCTCTCTTCAAAATTATGAAAAGCCCGATTCATTTTTCTGTGTCCCTCCCCCCTCCTCCCTGTTTATTTCTCCTTCTGTGCATTGCCAAAAAACAAAACAACTTTATGTGTAAAAAAGCGTAGGGTGGTTTGGAATGCCGGACAAGAAATAGCTAAGAAGAGATCTTGGAATAAAAGGAAAAACGCCCCAATTTCAGTCCTTGGCAGAAATCAGCTGCCTTTCTCTCTCCCACAGAGGACAATGTGTCTGGGACTGAATACATAATAACAGTGTTGGAAGGGACCTTGGGGATCCTCTAGTCCAACCCACTGCGGAAGCAGGAAGTCTTCGGAGTCTTCGGAGAGGGGCGGCATACAAATCTAAGTAATAAATAAATAAATAAATAAATAAGTACTATACTGTTTTGGACACATGGTGGTTCAATTTTTTTGTTGAAAATCTCCAATGATAGGGAAGGCAGGCAGGCAGGAAGCAAGGGAAGGAAGGAAAGAGGGAAGGAAGGAAAGAAAGAAAGAAAGGAGGGAAATGAAAGGAAGAGAGAAAGAGAAAGAAAGAGATGCAGAGAACAGAGAGGGAAGGAAAGAAAGAAAGAAAGAAAGAAAGAGGGAAATGAAAGGAAGAGAGAAAGAAAAAGAAAGACACAGAGAACAGAGAGGGAAGGAAGGAAAGAAGGAAAGAAAGAAGAAAAAGGGGAAATGAAAGGAAGAGAGAAAGAGAAAGAAAGAGACACAGAGAACAGAGAGGGAAGGAAGGAAAGAAGGAAAGAAAGAAGAAAAAGGGGAAATGAAAGGAAGAGAGAAAGAGAAAGAAAGAGACACAGAGAACAGAGAGGGAAGGAAGGAAAGAAGGAAAGAAAGAAAGAAGAAAAAGGGGAAATGAAAGGAAGAGAGAAAGAGAAAGAAAGAGACACAGAGAACAGAGAGGGAAGGAAGGAAAGAAGGAAAGAAAGAAAGAAAGAAGAGAGAAACAGAAAGAAAGAGAAACATAGAAAAGAAAGGAAAGGAGGGAAGGAAGGAAAAAACAATCTGAAGTTAGTTGGGGGAAAGATCAAAGGCAACATGAGAAAATATTATTTTACTGAAAGAGTAGTAGATCCTTGGAACAAACTTCCAGCAGACGTGGTTGGTAAATCCACAGTAACTGAATGTAAACATGCCAGGGATAAACATAGATCCATTGTAAGATAAAATACAGAAAATAGTATAAGGGCAGACTAGATGGACCATGAGGTCTTTTTCTGCCGTCAGACTTCTATGTTTCTATATTTCTAAAAGGAAAGAAAGAAAGGGGAAATGAAAGGAAGAGAGAAAGAGAGAGACACAGAGAAGAGAGAGGAAAGGAAGGAAGGGAGGAAAGGAAAAAGAAGGAAAGAAAGAAAGAAAGAAAGAAAGGGAAATGAAAGGAAGAGAGAAAGAGAAAGAAAGAGATACAGAGAACAGAGAGGAAAGGAAGGAAAGAAAGAAGAGAGAAAGAGAAAGAGAAAGAAAGAGAGACATAGAAAAGAGAGGAAAGGAAGGAAGGAAGGAAAAAAGGAAAGAAAGGAGGAAATGAAAGGAAGAGAGAAAGAGAAAGAAAGAGATACAGAGAACAGAGAGGAAAGGAAGGAAAGAAAGAAAGAAGAGAGAAAGAGAAAGAAAGAGAGACATAGAAAAGAGAGGAAAGGAAGGAAGGAAGGAAAAAAGGAAAGAAAGGGGGAAATGAAAGGAAGAGAGAAAGAGAAAGAAAGAGACACAGAGAACAGAGAGGAAAGGGAGGGAGGGAGGAAAGAAAAAAGAAAGAAAGAAAGAAAAGGGAAATGAAAGGAAGAGAGAAAGAGACACAGAGAGAACAGAGAGGAAGGAAGGAAGGAAGGAAGGAAGGAAGGAAGGATAGCAGAATAACTGATTCGGAAGGTCTCTACCCCCTACATAAGCAGCAGACACGTATACTATGGCTAAATGGCTATATAATCTCTTCTTTAAAAACTCCTTTCTTATCAATTTAGAAAACGTATCAAAAATTCAGATTTTTTTTCCCCTTCCTCCTTTGAAATTTTGTGGGTCCACTCACAAACTGATGGCATGGTGAGCACAGCCAATCACACAGACTTTACTGGTGTAGGGGGTCTCCTGTTCGGGGGTGGGTGGTGGGTGGGTTAGACTAGATGACCTCTAAGGTCACCCCCCAAAAAACTAATCTGTTAATCTAATCTGTTAAGAGATGGAGAGAAGTGGGGAAAGTCCTCCAGATGGGGAGAATGTCCCAAGGGGGCTTTTTTCCCCAACTGGACTACCCAGTTTCTCAAGAAAGGTTGGAGTTTGTACAGTAGGCAGGAGATCTCAAGTTTTCCTCGCAGTCATCTCTGCTTTAAATGAGCCAGATGACAAGCAAGGAGGGAGGCTCCCTTCAAACGCCCTGGAAAGACACCTTCAAAAGGAAAAAGCTCTCTTCCTTTGATGTTCCTCTCTTCTCTTACTGTTTTAAGAAGAAAGCAGAGTGTGCATTGGGGGTGTGGGTTTGTTTGTGGCATGCAAGCAGGGATGGGCTCCTACAGGTACAATCAGGTATGCAAAAAGTTTGGTCAGGTACGCAGAACGGGTAGAAAAAATTTGAATTTTTTTTCTTTCCCCCCCCCTTCTGGGCTCTGGATATATTTTTCCTATTATTTATTTATTGTTTATTTATTTATTAATCAGATTTGTATGCCGCCCCTCTCCGCAGACTCGGGGCGGCTAACAACAATAAAAAGACAATGTAAACAAATCTAGTATTAAAAATAATCTTAAAAACCCCAATTTAAAGAACCAATCATACATACAAACATACCATGTATAAATTCTATAAGCCTAGGGGGAAGGGAAGTTTTCAATTCCCCTATGTCTAATGGCACAGGTGGGTTTTGAGGAGCTTACGAAAGGCAAGGAGGGTGGGGGCAACTCTGATATCCGGGGGGAGTTGGTTCCAGAGGGTCGGGGCCGTCACAGAGAAGGCTCTTCCCCTGGGTCCCGCCAGCCGACATTGTTTAGTCGACGGGACCCGGAGAAGGCCAACTCCGTGGGACCTAACTGGTCGCTGGGATTCGTGCGGCAGAAGGCGGTCCCGGAGCTATTCTGGTCCGATGCCATGAAGGGCTTTATAGGTCATAACCAACACTTTGAATTGTGACCGGAAACTGATCGGCAACCAATGCAGACTGCGGAGTGTTGGTGTGACATGGGCATGATAGCTCTCGCAGCTGCATTCTGCACTATTGCAGTAAATGAGGTTGAATGTTGTATAATTTTAGAAGAGCTGTGAGTGCATGTGTATGTACATACACATACAGTTTATATAGTAGATAATGTCTATTTTTGTGTGCCTGTGTGTAATATGTATGTACACAGAGGGCATATATACATAGAATTAAATAGAATAGTTTGAACGTTCAGTAATAGTAAGCAGAGAGAGAAATTGTATCTCTTTGAGGCGAGGAGAGGCCAGGCACCCTAACCCCCACGAATCCCAGCGGCCGATAAGGTCCCACAGAGTTGGCCTTCTCCGGGTCCTGTTGACTAAACGATGTCGTCTGGCGGGCCCCAGGGGAAGAGCCTTCTCTGTGGCGGCCCCAGCCCTCTGGAATCAACTCCCCCCAGAGATTAGAACTGCCCCCACCCTCCTTGTCTTTCGTAAATTGCTTAAGACCCACCTATACCGCCAGGCATGGGGGAATTGAAACATTTTCCCCAGGCTTATATAGTTTTATATATGGTATGTTTGTGTTGTATGGTTTTATATAATAGGCTTTTAGATATTTCTTCTTCTTTTAAATATTAGATTTGTTTATTGTATGTTGTTTATTATTGTTGTGAGCGGCCCCGAGTCTTCGGAGAGGGGCGGCATACAAATTTAATAAATTATTATATTTTATTTATATTTTTAAAAGATCAATAAAAAATTTCAAAAAACCCCCAAATCTAATATATTATTATTGTTGTTATTATTGTTATTATTGTTATTATTGTTATTATTGTTATTGTTGTTATTGTTGTTATTGTTGTTATTGTTGTTATTGTTGTTATTGTTACTGTTATTGTTGTTATTATTGTTATTATTATTGTTGTTGTTGTTATTATTATTATTATTATTTATTTATTTGTTGGATTTGTATGCTGCCCCTCTCCATAGACTCGGGGCGGCTAACAACAGTAGTACAAAATAGCATGTAAATCCAATACTAAAACAGTTAAAAACCCTTATTTGTAAAACCAAACATACATACAAACAAACAAACATACCATGCATAAATTGTAAAGGCCTAGGGGGAAAGAATATCTCAGTTCCCCCATGCCTGACGGCAGAGGTGGGTTTTAAGGAGCTTACGAAACGCGAGGAGGGTGGGGGCCATTCTAATCTCCGGAGGGAGTTGGTTCCAGAGGGCTGGGGCCTCCACAGAGAAGGCTCTTCCCCTGGGGCCTGCCAAATGACATTGTTTTGTTGATGGAACCCGGAGAAGGTCCACTCTGTGGGACCTAACCGGTCGCTGGGATTATTATTATTAAACCCTTGACGCAAGTGACATCAAGTTGGCCGCCTTTAAGCCAGTCACATGACCTTTAAGCCACACCCACCTGGTCACATGGCTGGCAAGCCACACCCACAAAATAACCCAAGCCCACAGTGTTGGTAGTAAAAAAATTTTTGCAGCCCTTCAATGCATGCAAACCAATTCCAGCTAGTCCTCAACTTACAACTGTAAAGCAGCCCACATTTTCAGATTATCCCCCTTCTAAATTCTCAGTTTACAACCACAATGGATCCTAAAATTTACGCTGTTAAGGGAAACGTTAGTTAGGCGCGCTTTGCTCTGTTTTGCGACTTTTCGGGCCGCGGTCGTTAAGCAAATGACTGCAGTGCTCACGGTTGTTATGTGAATCTGACCTCTTCCCCTCCCTTTGCTTGTCAAAAGATCGCAAAAGGGGAATCACATTCAGGCAATCTGAAATTTGATTACGTGACGAAATAGGGGACAGAAATTCCCACCTGGGGTCTTCTTCGCCCCTTGGTGATTTGGGCGAAGGCTGGAGGGAAGCACCACTCTCGAGGGACTCGCTCCACTGTATCGTCAGAAATAAGTTTATTTCTTGAGTTAACATTACAATGCAAGAAAACGGTCTTTGTAACCATAAGAAAAGCTGATGCAAGCCATAATCAGAGTGGGCCTTCTCCGGGTCCCCTCAACTAAACAATGTTGGTTGGCGGGCCCCAGGGGAAGAGCCTTCTCTGTGGCGGCCCCGACTCTCTGGAACCAACTCCCCCCCAGAGATTAGAACTGCCCCTACTCTCCCTGCCTTCCGTAAACTCCTTAAAACCCACCTTTGCCGTCAGGCCTGGGGGAACTGAAACACCTCCCCCGGGCATGTACAATTTATGCATGGTATGTTTGTGTGTGTGCTTGTTAGTATATTGGGGTTCTTTTTAAACTTTTTAAAATATTTTAAATTTATTTGGATTTGTTACGATTTGTTGTGTCTTGTTGTGAGCCGCCCCGAGTCCCCGGAGAGGGGCGGCATACAAAATAAATAAATAAATAAATAAATAAATAAATAAATAAATAAATAAATAAATAAATAAATAAATAAATAAATAAATAAATAAATAAATAAATAAATAAACAAACAAACAAACAAACAAACAAACAAACAAACAAACAAACAAACAAACAAACAAACAAACAAATAAAATCAGTAGGTCATCATGGCTTCGCTAATTGTGCTGCAACCTGATTGGCTGTAACCTATATAAACAGAATAACACCCTTGCATGGGTGTGGTTTGCAGTTAGTGGTTTGTGCTGGGTGCTTTATTTATTTATTGGATTTGTATGCCGCCCCTCTCTGGAGACTCGGGGCGGCTAACAACAGTAATAAAAACAGCATATAATAACAATCCAATATGAAAACAGTTAAAAACCCTTACTATAAAACCAAACATACATGCAGACATACCATGCATAAAATTGTAAAGGCCTAGGGGGAAAGGGTATCTCAATTCCCCCATGCCTGGCGGCAGAGGTGGGTTTTAAGTAGCTTATGAAAGGCAAGGAGGGTGGGGGCAATTCTAATCTCTGGGGGGAGTTCGTTCCAGAGGGCCGGGGCCGCCACAGAGAAGGCTCTTCCCCTGGGGCCCGCCAAGCGGCATTGTTTAGTTGACAGGACCTGGAGAAGACCCACTCTGTGGGACCTAACTGGTCGCTGGGATTCGTGCAGCTGAAGGCGGTCCCTGAGATAATCTGGTCCGGTGCCATGAAGGGCTTTATAGGTCTTTGTTTTAGTAGTGGTTGGTTTGTGAGTTGGTGGTTTAGTGCTTAGTAGTTTGTGGGTGGTTGCAGTGGAGGATGTAATAGTTTTGCTAAGAAGAAAAGTAAAATATATATTTTTTACAAGAAAGCCTGCTGCAGTCTTTTTCATTGAAGAGTTCCATTAGGTTTAGTGGTGAACTTGGGCTAGTTGGTGGGGTTACCTTCCGTCTGCGCAAAACTCTCCCCCAACATGTATCATGGCCTGGAACTGGCTGGCCATCTCAGTCTGCTGAGCCTCCAGGTGACAGTAAGTGGCTTTGCAGTTTTTTCCCTCTGTTAGGAAAGCCTATGCTGCTAGTCCTCAGTGAGGAGGTCCTTCTTGGTCAGATCCAATTTGAACTGAGCCAGCTGTTTTGCCAACTCTTTCTCCTGGTGGCTGCTTAGCTCCAACAACTGCTTCCTGTTATTTATTATTATTATTATTATTATTATTATTATTATTATTATTATTTAGATTTGTATCTAATTTGTATTAGATTTGTTGGGGCCCTAAGGAGCTCAGGCAGGGAGGGGAGGGCTGAATAGTGAATGAACATAAGAACCTAAGAAGAGTCCTGCTGAATCGTGCCAAAGCCCATCGAGTCCAGCATTCTGTGTCCCACAGTGGCCCTCCAATTGTCCATGGGGATTTTGAGCAGAAAGAGAAGGCAAGACCCTCCCTTTCCCTTGACCCCCAACAAATGGGACCCAAGGGAACCCTGCCTGCCTCAACCAACATAGAGGCGGCACTTGGACATCCGTTTCAATAACCACCTATGATAGACTTGGCATCCATGAATCTGTCTCATCCTGCCTTGAAGCTACCCAGGCTGACAGCTGTCACGACCTCTTCTGGAAGGGAATTCCATCAACCAAGGACCCTCTGGGGGAAGAAATATTTCCCTTGATTTGTTCTCACTTTCTTTCCTATGAGCTTGAGGGAGGGCCCCCTCGTCCTGGTATTGTGTGATGGAGAAAAGATTTTTTCTCTATCCGCCTTCTATGATTTTATACGCTTCGATCAAGTCCCCCCTTCAACGCCGTCTTTCAAGGCTGAAGAGACCAAGGCGTTGCAACCTGGTTTCCTAAGGGAGGGGCTCCATTCCTTTGGTCATTCAGAATGGCAAGGCAACCCTTGACGTGAGTGACATTTATTTTATTTATTATTTATTTATTTATTAGATTTGTATGCCGCCCCTCTCCGTAGACTCGGGGCGGCTCACAACACAATAAAAACAGTTCATAACAAATCTAATAATTTACAATTTAAAATGTTTTTAAAACCCCATTATTAAGCAGACATACATACAAACATACCATACATGCATTGTATAGGCCCAGGGGAGACATCTCAGTTCCCCCATGCCTGACGACAAAGGTGGGTTTTGAGGAGTTTACGAAAGGCAAGGAGGGTGGGGGCAGTTCTAATCTCTGGGGGGAGCTGGTTCCAGAGAGTCGGGGCCGCCATAGAGAAGGCTCTTCCCCTGGGGCCCGCCAAATGACATTGTTTAGTTGACGGTACCCGGAGAAGGCGGTCGCTGAGATTCGTGCAGCAGAAGGCGGTCTCGGAGATATTCTGGTCCGATGCCATGATGACATTGAGTTTGCCATGTCCACCAGTCACATTATCACCTACCGACACCCACCCGCCCACCCATTAGGCACATCATATTAAAATTACGCATTTAGTGGTCCCTGAGGTCCAAAAGTCTGGGGACCCCTGGCTTAGAGATCAAATAGATCCCCTGCACAGCTCCTAGAATTTCCGACTGAAGCTATAATTTGGTATTATATTGTGGTAGGATTTGCCCGCACGATAATACATTAGGGAAGCCGAGGCTCAAAAGACAAAATTGTCAAGCTCTTGGCAACAAGATTTTCACAAAGGCCTTTAGAATCAGATTTATTAAAAGAGGGGGGAAAACAGGATTAGGTTAGAGGAATCTTGGCAGCTGGTTTCTCCTTTCGCACCCGCTTTATCTCTAAGATTGTTAAGGAAGGGACTTCTTAATCCCCTTGGTTTAAAAAAAAGCAACAACATTTTTTATCCACAACAAAAGCAACTTAGAAACATAGAAAGGTAGAAGATTGACGGCAGAAAAAGGCCTCCTGGTCCATCTAGTCTGCCCTTATACTATTTCCTGTATTTTATCTTAGGATGGATCTATGTTTATCCCGGGCATGTTTAAATTCAGTCACTGTGGATTGACCAACCACGTCTGCTGGAAGTTTGTTCCAAGCATTTACACCTCTTTCAGTCAAATAATATTTTCTCACATTGCTTCTGATCTTTCACCCAACTAACCTCAGATTGTATATAATAATCTACTCTGTTTAGATGATTACAGTATAAGAAAACTGACTCTTCTCTTAGGATGGATCTATGTCTATCCCAGGCATGTTTAAATTCAGTCACTGTGGATTGACCAACCACGTCTGCCGGAACTTTGTTCCAAGCATCTACTCTTCTTTCAGTCAAATAATATTTTCTCATGTTGCTTTTGATCTTTCCCCCAACTAACTTCAGATTGTATATATAATCTACTCTGTTTAGATGATTATAAGAAAACCTGACTATTATCTTAGGATGGATATATGTTTATCCCAGGCATGTTTAAATTCAGTTCCTGTGGATTGACCAACCACGTCTGCTGGAAGTTTGTTCCAAGGATCTACTACTCTTTCAGTAAAATCATATTTTCTCATGTTGCTTTTGATCTTTCCCCCAACTAACTTCAGATTGTGTCCCCTTGTTCTTGTGTCCACTTTCCTATTAAAAACACTTCCCTCCTGAACCTTATTTAACCCTTTAATATATTTAAATGTTTCGATCATGTCCCCCCTTTCCCTTCTGTCCTTCAGACTAAACAGATTGAGTCCATGAAGTCTTTCCTGATACGTTTTATGCCTTACTGTTTTCCCAATTATAAAGGAAAGCATAGACATTTTCGGAGCTGTTTTGCAAACTGTCCTCTACTTTCTCGGGGCCTGAATTCCCAACCTCGATTTTGACCTGCGTGGAGAGCCCTATTTGGAACAGAGACCCCTAGACATATGGACAGGAAAGCAGTGCAGATGACCAAGGCCATCAGCTCTTTGGCTTTGGCAACTGATGGCGAGACGAACGTTGGCCAAGCGTCAAAGCACATCCAGGAAATATGACAGACCTCAACTCTGAGCTCAGAACTCTCCATCAAACGTTAGCAGAGATGGGAAGAACTGGGCAGCTGATATTCTTGTAATGCGACGGCTACTTGCCAATGCTTCTGGCAAGGCAACCTGACCGAGGACGGTGTGGGTGTGCAATCTACTCATATGAATAGGAAAGGAAAGAGGGTCTTATTGTGCAGACCTGCCTGTAAATCCCAAACCCCCAAATCTTCAACCTTTTTGCTTATATATCCTAAGATTTTTATTAATATTGCTTCTTCATTGCTTATTTGACCCCTATGACAATCATTAAGTGTCGTACCACATGATTCTTGACAAATGTATCTTTTTCTTTTATGTACGTTGAGAGCATCTGCACCAAGACAAATTCCTTGTGTGTCCAATCACACTTGGCCAATAAAATTCTATTCTATTCTATTCTTCTTAGATTGTCTACAGTTGACCTCTCCCCTTTTCTAAGTGGTCTGTAAGGGGCGTGCATAAGCGCACCATTGTGCCTACCCTCCTATTTGTCTTCTTCTATCATGACTTTCTGTGTTACGTTTATATAAACTACTATCCTATACTTGATTGACAAATAAATAAAATAAAATAAAATAATAAAATAAAATAAAATAAAATAAAAAATAAAATACTAAAGTAAAGTAAAGTAAAGTAAAATAAAATAAAATAAATAAAAAATAAAATAAATAAAAAATAAAATAAAATAAAATAATAAATAAAATAAAATAAAACAAAATTAAATTAAATAATAAAATAATAAAATAAAATAAATAAAAAATAAAATAAAATAATAAATAAAATTAAATTAAATTAAACAAAATTAAATTAAAAAATAAAATAATAAAATAAAATAAAATAAAATAAAATACATTAGTTCAAGACAGTACCAGCACTTTCCTTTCGTTCTCTCTGCTTCTGTGCCCACAGCAGGTGGCAGCACCTGGTTGAACTTGGGTATCGTCAAGCCCAGGGAACCAAGAGTCAAGGCAGTTGCAATGAACACTGGTTTGCAGGGTGGGGTCTGGGCCACTGAATGGAGCTAGCAGAGCGTTTTAAATGGCCGGATGCCTTTCCCTGCCGCCAGTGCGGAGTTTTGTTCAGCAGAACTATTCTCAGTGTGTCCAGAGAGAGAAATATCTGCCTCTACCTAGGATCGAACTCACAACCCTCTCGATTGTGAGGCCAGAGCTCCACCTCTAGAGCATATGCCATGAGACAAATTCCTTGTGTGTCCAATCACACTTGGCCAATAAAATTCTGTCTGTCCTATCCTATCCTATCCTATCTCCTGTTCTATTCTATTCTATTCTATCTCTATTCTCTGTTTATTCTTTCTATTCTCTACACTCTACTTCACTCCACTCTACTCTACTCTATTCTACCTTACCCTGCCCTACCCTACTTTCTCTTCTCTTCTCTTCTCCTCTCCGTTCTGTTCTGTTCTACTCTTCTTTCTATTCTATTCTATTCTACTCTATTCTACTCTACTCTACTACATTCCTTTCCATTCCATTCCATTCTATTATTCTATTCTATGCAACCACACCACTCCCGTGCTGTCACGAACAGGCATGGATGGATCCAGAGAGGAATGGAGCTAAGCTCCCTTTGCAGGAGACACTGTCCCCAACCCCAAGAGTTCTAGGTCAGCCTTCTAGGGTTCTCCAAAGGGGCTGGGATGTTGACGCCCAAGTTTCTAGCTGACATATCGTGGCCTCCACACCGAGATTCCAGGATTATGCCGTCCACATCTGGGAGGGATCATTTTGGAGGAATTATCTGGGTGGTATTTCCCCCCCTCCTCTGCCTCTAGATTCAAATTACAGTGTTCCCTCGATTTTCGCGGGTTCAAACTTCACAAATAGCCGATACCACGGTTTTTCAAAAAACATGAATTAAAAAATACTTCACGTTTTCTTTTTCAATACCACGGTTTTTCCTGCCCCGATGACATCATACACCATCGCCAAACTAATAATTTTTGCAAATAAATAACAAAACAAAAAAATATTGTTAATAAATAATTATGTTTATAAATATCAGGATCACTAAATGTCTTATTCAATGGTGAGTACCGGTAATAATGGCTGTTAAGGGATTGGAAAATTGCAATGGTCTGGATGGGTGTCAACAGACTCAAACTCAACCCGGATAAAACAGAGTGGCTTTGGGTCCTGCCTCCCAGGGACAATTCCATCTGTCCGTCCATAACCCGGGGGGGGGAAATTATTGACCCCCTCAGAGAGGGTGCGCAACTTGGGCATCCTCCTCGATCCACAGCTCACATTAGAGAACCATCTTTCAGCTGTGGCGAGGGGGACGTTTGCCCAGGTTCGCCTGGTGCACCAGTTGTGGCCCTATCTGGACCGGGACCCACTGGTCACAGTCACTCATGCCCTCATCACCTCAAGGTTCGACTACTGTAATGCTCTCTACATGGGGCTACCTTTGAACAGTGTTTGGAAACTTCAGATTGTGCAGAATGCAGCTGCGAGAGCAATCATGGACTTCCCAAGGTATGCCCATGTTACACCAACACTCCGCAGTCTGCATTGGCTGCCGATCAATTTCCGGTCACAATTCAAAGTGTTGGTTATGACCTTTAAAGCCCTTCATGGCATCGGGCCAGAATATCTCCGGGACCGCCTTCTGCTGCACGAACCCCAGCGACCGGTTAGGTCCCACAGAGTTGGCCTTCTCCGGGTCCCGTCGACTAAACAATGTCGTTTGGCGAGACCCAGAAGAAGAGCCTTCTCTGTGGCGGCCCCGACCCTCTGGAACCAGCTCCCCGCAGAGATTGGAACTGCACCCACCCTCCTTGCCTTTCATAAAGTTCTTAAGACCCATCTCTGCTGTCAGGCATGGGGGAACTGAAACATCTCCCCCCGGCCTATACAGTTTATACATGGTATGTTTGTGTGTAAGTTTGTGTATGTTTGCTTTTAATAATGGGTTTTTTAGTGTTTTTAAATTATTAGATTTGTTCCTATATTGTCTTTGTTATTGTTGTGAGCTGCCCCGAGTCTACGGAGAGGGGCGGCATACAAATCTAATGAATAATATAATAATAATAATAATAATTTAGGGGTTTAAAGTGTTAAGGGAAGGCTTGAGACACTGTCCATAGCCACAAATGGTGTATTTACTTCCGCGTCTCTACTTCGCGGAAATTCGACTTTCGCGGGTGGTCTCGGAACGCATCCCCCGCGAAAATCGAGGGAACACTGTAATAGGTCAAGCATTGGCGGTGACGAGGCCTTGTTGGCTCTGCAAAGGAACTAATTTGGACTAAGGGTTTTTCAGGGGGAAAGCGTCCTTTATTTATTCCACTTACATACCTCTCGGCTCAGATGTTGCAGGAAGCTGTCAACAGGAGCGAGGAAGGTGTACTTCAAATTAATGCCTTTGTTGAACTTAGCCCGTCTACCTGCACGCCATATGGCTGGCATCCCTCATTGAGATCACTGGGAGAGATGGGGGGGGGGAGAGGGAAGCGGGGAGGGGGAGAGAGAGAGAGACGGCACACCCCACAGCCCCCTTCCCCAGAGAGCGAGAAACACAGCTCCAAAAAATATATATATATATATTTCTCCCCCTTTTTTTTGAATGCAAACAGTGGCTACTGTCACACCGGCAAAGCAATTATTTCCCCCTGTCAAACACTGAGCCTCTGCTTTGCCTGTCTGCCGACAGCTGGCAAGTGATGAATCCTTTTATGTCTCGGGTAGCCTTGGACCCTCTCCAGGAAGAGGAAAGGGGGCAACCTGGCACGGCCACCAGCATTCCGCCATCCGAGGCGATTTCCCCCGAGTTGGCCCATCTGTGCTGGACGAGCTCTGTTGAAGACGGGAGAAGAGAGGAGACAGGGGGAAAAAATGTCTCGGTTGCAGGACACAACTGGTTTAGGAAGGTAAAAACTGAGCCTCGGTGGGGCAGTGGTTAGAGCACTGCGAGCGGCTCCTGCTGCTCACCGGCTGCCGGCAGTTTGGCAGATCGAATCTCACCAGGCTCGAGGTTGACTCAGCCTCCCGTCCTGGCAAGGTTGGTAAAATGAGGACCCAGATTGCTGGGGGCAAGAGGCTGACTCTCTGAAAACCGCTTAGAGAGTATTGTGAAGTGGTGTATAAGTCTACGTGCTATTGCCCTTCCTTCATTCTGTCCTTCCTTCCTTCCTTCCTTCCTTCATTCATTCATTCATTCATTCATTCATTCCTCTAATATCCCTCTCTATCTTCTCTGCCTCCCTTCTTTCTATTTTTTCAATTATTTCTCTCTTTTCCTTCCTTCCCTTGCTTCTTCTATTTCCTTCCTTCGTTCCTTTCCATCGTTCCTTCCTTCGTTCCTTCCTTCGTTCCTTCCTTCCTCTAATATCACTGTCTATCTTCTCTGCCTCCCTTCTTTCTCCTTCTTCAATTCTTTCCATCTTTCCCTCTTTTCTTTCCTTTCCTTTCTTCTTCTATTTCCTTCCTTCCTTCCCTTCCTTCCTTCCTTCCTTCTTTCCTCTAATATCACTGTCTATCTTCTCTGCCTCCCTTCTTTCTCTTTCTTCAATTCTTTCCATCTTTCCCTCTTTCCTTTCCTTTCCTTTCTTCTATTTCCTTCCCTTCCCTTCCCTTCCTTCTTTCCTTCCTTCCTTCCTTCTTTCCTTCCTTCCTCTAACGTCGCTGTCTGTCTTCTCTGCCTCCCTTCTTTCTCTTTCTTCAATTCTTTCCATCTTTCCCTCTTTCCTTTCCTTTCCTTTCTTCTATTTCCTTCCCTTCCCTTCCCTTCCCTTCCCTTCCCTTCCTTCTTTCCTTCCTTCCTTCCTTCTTTCCTTCCTTCCTCTAACGTCGCTGTCTGTCTTCTCTGCCTCCCTTCTTTCTCTTTCTTCAATTCTTTCCATCTTTCCCTCTTTCCTTTCCTTTCTTCTATTTCCTTCCTTGCTTCCTTGCTTCCTTGCTTCCTTCCTCTAATATCGCTATCTTCTCTGCCTCCCTTCTTTCCCTTTCTTCATTCCTTTCCATCTTTCCCTCTTTTCCTTCCTTCCCCTGCTTTTTCTATTTCCTTCCTTCGTTCCTTTCCTTCCTTTCCTTCCCTCCTTCCTTCCTTATTTGTTTAGCAGAGTGATGGCGTTTCGGGAAAAAACTGTCCTTGTGTCTAGTTGTCTTGGTGTGCAGTGCTCTGTAGCGCCGTTTTGAGGGTGGGAGTTGAAACAATTTGTGTCCCGGACGCGAAGGGTCAGTAAATATTTTCTCCGCCCTCTTTTTGACTTGTGCAGTCTACAGGTCCTCAATGGAAGGCAGGTTGGCAGCCATTGTTTTTTCTGCAGTTGTTTTTTTCTATTTAACACTATCAGTGCTAGACAAAAGTTCAAATTCAAACCAAAGCCATTTCACGCCGCTCGGGACCAAAGGGAAAGACGAACTGAGAGCTGCCTGAGATATAATTTCAAAAACTCCAGATTGACCTTAGCAATCGTTTACACGTGGGTTTATTTTTATTATTCATTTGTCCAATACACAAATACATAGGAAGAAAATAGACATGTGGTAATATATATAAGGGTAAAAGTGAAATTAGAGGAGAGAATATATGAAAGAAAGGAAATATATATGATAAGTGAGAGAAAGGAAAGACAATTGGACAGGGGACGAAAGGCACACCAGTGCACTTATGTACGCTCCTTACTGGCTTCTTAGGAATCTGGAGAGGTCAATCGTGGAGAGTCTAAGGGAGAAGTGTTGGGGGTTAGGGGTTGACACAATTGAGTCAGGTAATGAGTTCCACGCTTCGATAACTCGATTGTTGAAATCATATTTTTTACAGTCAAGTTTGGAGTGGTTTGTATTAAGTTTGAATCTGTTGCGTGCTCTTGTGTTATTGCGGTTGAAGCTGAAGTAGTCATTGACCGGTAGGACATTGCAGCATATGTTCTTGTGTGCAATACTCAAATCGTGTTTTAGGCGCCGTAGTTCTAAGCTTTCAAGACCCAGGATTGTTAGTCTATTTTCGTAGGGTCTTCTGTTTCGAGTGGAGGAGTGAAGGGCTCTTCTGGTGAAGTATCTTTGGACATTTTCAAGGGTGTTGATGTCCGAGATGTGGTATGGGTTCCAGACAGATGAGCAGTAGTCTAGGATGGGTCTGGCAAAAGTTTTGTAGGCTCTTGTGAGTAGTGTGAGATTTATTTATTTATTTATTTTATTTTATTATTTAGATTTGTATGCCGCCCCTCTCCGCAGACTCGGGGCGGCTCGCAGCAAGATACAGCAAATCATGACAAATCCAAATAAATTTAAAATATTTAAAAAGATTTAAAAAGAACCCCATTTATTAACAAACACACACACACAAACATACCATGCATAAATTGTACATGCCCGGGGGAGGTGTTTCAGTTCCCCCATGCCTGACGGCAAAGGTGGGTTTTAAGGAGTTTACGGAAGGCAGGGAGAGTAGGGGCAGTTCTAATCTCTGGGGGGAGTTGGTTCCAGAGAGTCGGGGCCGCCACAGAGAAGGCTCTTCCCCTGGGGCCCGCCAGGGCCTGAGCAGAAGCTGCGTAGGATCAGGTTAACAACTCTAGAAGCTTTTTTTGGCGATATTGTTGCAGTTCTTTAAGAGAAGGTCGGATTGTGCCAAGGTTAATTTCTTTTTAGCCAGAACATTTCTGTAAAACAGAGTTGTTTGGGGGGGGGGGGACGAGGACGATGGGGGAGAGAGAGAGATTATCTCTCCTGAAGCTGATGAATGAAACCATAATGTTCGTGTAATTAGGTACACATGAATGCTGTTCAGTGAACTCCCGCTCACTTAGGGGAACTTTTAAAAAAGAAATATGAGAGCGTTTCATCTGATCATGCAAACACCGTAGATTCCCCCTTTTAGCCCAGGGGAAAATTCTCACGCACACTCGTTTTATCACAGAGCCACTTCACCTAGTCAGGTGGAATTTATCTACCAGCCTCAGCTGGTCTCCAAGCCAGATGATGTAGTTTTTCCCATTTTTCAAAACAGGTTAATGAAATATCTACTCCTTTTTTCCCACCCCCAATATACATTTTTATTTTCTAAAAATATACATCCCTATTGTGTGTGAACAGAGTTGGTTCTGGATATCATTCCTGTTAATCCAATACACAATAAAAGTACAGTGGTACCTCTACCTACAAATGCCTCTACTTACGAACTTTTCTAGATAAGAACCGGGTGTTCAAGATTTTTTTTTTTGCCTCTTCTCAAGAACCATTTTCCACTTACAAACCCGAACCTCTGAAACAGTAGCTGAAAAAGGCGGGGAGAAGCCTCCGTGGTGCCTCTCTAGGAATCTCCTGGGAGGAAACAGGGCCGGAAAAGGCGGCAAGAAGCCTCCATAGGGACCTCTCTTGGAATCTCCTGGGAAGAAACAGGGCTGGAAAAGGCAGGGAGAAGACTCCGTGGTGCCTCTCTAGGAATCTCCTGGGAGGAAACAGGGCCGGAAAAGGCGGAAAGAAGCCTCCATAGGGACCTCTCTTGGAATCTCCTGGGAAGAAGCAGGGCTGGAAAAGGCAGGGAGAAGACTCCGTGGTGCCTCTCTAGGAGTCTCCTGGGAGGAAACAGGGCCAGAAAAGGCGGCGAGAAGCCTCCATAGGGACCTCTCTTGGAATCTCCTGGGAAGAAACAGGGCTGGAAAGGGCAGGGAGAAGCCTCCGTGGGGCCTCTCTAGGAATCTCCTGGGAGGAAACAGGGCCGGAAAAGGTGCAAACTTAATTCATTCCGTGACCAGGTTCTTAAGTAGAAAAGTTTGTAAGAAGAAGCAATTTTTCCCATAGGAATCAAATAATGCATGCGATTGGGGAAACCACAGGGAGGGTGGAGGCCCTGTTTCCCCCCAGGAGATTCCTAGAGAGGCCCCACGGAGGCTTCTCCTTGCCTTTTGCGGCCCTGTTTCCTCCCAGGAGACTCCTAAAGAGGCCCCATGGAGGCTTCTCCCTGCCTTTTCCAGGCCTGTTTCCTCCCAGGAGATTCCTAGAGAGGCCCCACAGAGGCTTCTCCCCGCCTTTCCCAGCCCTGTTTCCTCCCAGGAGATTCCTAGAGAGGCCCCACGGAGGCTCCTCCCTGCCTTTTCCGGTTACAGTTTCGGAGGTTCTGGTTTGTAAGTGGAAAATGGTTCTTGAGAAGAGGCAAAAAAAATCTTGAAAAGCCGGTTCTTATCTAGAAAAGTTTGTAAGTAGAGGCGTTCTTGGGTAGAGGTTCCACTGTAATCTCTATCACGTTCTCGGTAGGCATTACGCCTTCTCCTTTTATGTATGTTTAAATAACACAACGAGGGTGATGCAAATTCTACTCATTTAAAAAAATGTTTAAAAAAAGGCACACCGACATGTAAAAAGGCTCCATGGAATCTCCAGATGAACAAACACAAAAGCTGGTGTGGCTTTTTTTTTGCAAACAGGCTTGTGTAGCCATCCGTCACCGCTATTGGAGGGGATGAGCGAAAGGGGGGGAAAAAAAGCAGAGCCATCAATAAGGTGACTTTCTGACGGAGGCACAAAAATCCCATCCGGAGATTCGATTGGATCTCCAGACTTCACCCACATTGGCCCCGTATAACAGGCATGAGGTTAGGGAGTGAATGCTGGAGTTAATGAAAAGATGGTAACACGGAGATTATATTCAACCGTGGTTAGACAACGTAGGCGGATACTGATAAATAAAGAACCCAGAGGGGCATTTTGCTGGAATGTGTTTACATTGCTTTGAGTTAGAAACCAACCAAACTTCAACAGCTTCAAAGTAAGGCTTGCTGGGAAGACTATACATGATGGACAGAAGGAAAGAGTGCGCTGGAATTTAGAATAGAATACAGATGGAAGGGACCATAGTTCCCTCTAAGCTGAGCAGTGAGCAATCGCTCACTTAAAAATCATCATCAACTCAGAGTTTTCCAAACCTGCCCAGAAGCCGAGAGGGAAAGAGTGAGAGGGAAGGAGAGAGAGAGGAAGAGAGGAAGAGAGAGAAACAGATAGAAAAAAGAGAGGAAGGAAAAGAAAAAGAAAAAGAATGGGAGTAAGGAAGAGAGAAAGAAAATCTAAATCTAGTTTGAAACTAGCTCAACTATTTAAGTGGCATTTTGATATTGATAGAGTTGCCCTATTATGAGCTCACTGTTATAGACACACAGGACAGTATTTTATTTTGAAATTCTCTGAGGCAAAACAGGGTGGGTTTTTTATTTGTTTGTTTGTTTTTTGTTTATTTACTTATTTACTTATTTACTTACTTACTTACTTACTTACTTACTTATTTATTTATGTGCCGCCCAGTCCCGAAGGGACTGCCGCTCAGACACTATACTTTCCCTCCCACCCCCCAAAAACATTAGAGGGAACACTGGAAGGGACTATGGTTTTTTTAAAAAAATTAATTGATTTTTATTTATTTATTTATTGGATTTGTATGCCGCCCCTCTCCGTGGACTCGGGGCGGCTAACAAAAGTGATAAAAACAATATGTAGCAATCCAATAATAAAACAACTAAAAAACCCTTATTATAAAAACCAGACATACGTACTGACATATCATGCATAAACTGTAAGAGGCCCAGGGGGAAAGAATATCTCAGTTCCCCCATGCCTGACGGCAGAGGTGGGTTTTAAGGAGCTTACGAAAGGCAAGGAGGGTGGGGACAATTCTGACCTCTGGGGGGAGTTGGTTCCATAGGGCTGGGGCCGCCACAGAGAAGGCTCTTCCCCTGGGTCCCGCCAAACGACATTGTTTAGTTGACGGGACTCGGAGAAGGCCCACTCTGTGGGACCTAATCGGTCTTCACCGGTTCAGACAAACCCATTGTAGCGACCTGCGGGTGGCTATTTATTTATTTATTATTTATTTATTTATTAGATTTGTATGCCCCCCCTCTCCGCAGACTCGGGGTGGCTAACAACAATAGTGAAACATCATATAACAAATCTAATATTTAAAATAATTTAAAAGACCCTAATTTAAAAGACAACCAAACATACACACAAACAAACATACCATGCATAGAATTGTAAAGGCCTAGGGGAAAATAATATCTCAGTTCCCCCATGCCTGATGGCAGAGGTGGGTTTTAAGGAGCTTACAAAAGACAAGGAGGGTGCGGGCAATTCTGATCTCTGGGGGGGAGTTGGTTCCAGAGGGCCGGGGCCGCCACAGAGAAGGCTCTTCCCCTGAGTCCCACCAACCGACATTGTTTCGTTGACGTGACCCGGAGAAGGCCCACTCTGTGGGACCTAATCGGTCGCTGGGATTCGTGCGGCAGAAGGCGGTCCCGGAGATAATCTGGTCCGGTGCCATGAAGGGCTTTACAGGTCATAACCAACACTTTGAATTGTGACCGGAAACTGATCAGCAACCAATGCAGACTGCGGAGTGTTGGTGTGAGACATGGGCATATTTGGGAAAGCCCATGATTGCTCTCGCAGCTGCATTCTGCACGATCTGGAGTTTCCGAACACTTTTCAAAGGTAGCCCCAGGTAGAGAGCAATTTATAACAAGAAAACATTCACACAACATAAAACAATGAGCTCACTTTTCAAAGTGCCCGCCCACCAGACAACATTCGTATCCCTCCACCAAAATGAGGGCATGGTTTCCATATACCCCTTTAACTCAAAAGCAATATATCTTTTTACAGATTATAAAGTAATTCTAATTTATTCTTTATAGCTTGGTCTCGACTTCTACTGACCGCATATCCATCCCACAACTCAGTTTCATTGGCCGAATTCATCGAGATGGAAAGCTATGGCTATAAAGGTATTTTATTTTTATTATATTTATTTGTTTGTTTGTTTTATCAAGTACCTATTGGTGGCATACAAAGATATAACGATGTTTATATACATGATACTAGTAAGAGAGAAACATTAGGACAGGGGACGGAAGGCACATATTGGAGGTATGTAAAGATATAATAATATTCATATATATGATACTACTAAAATAAATAAGAAGAAACATTAGATATAATAATATTCATGTATATGATACCAGTAAAAGGGAAACATTAGGACAGGGGACGGAAGGCACATATTGGAGGTATGTAAAGATATAATAATATTCATATATATGATACTACTAAAATAAATAAGAAGACACATTAGATATAATAATATTCATGTATATGATACCAGTAAAAGGGAAACATTAGGACAGGGGACAGAAGGCACATATTGGAGGTATGTAAAGATATAATACCGGTAATATTCATATATATGATACTACTAAAACAAATAAGAAGAAACATTAGATATAATAATATTCATGTATATGATACCAGTAAAAGGGAAACATTAGGACAGGGGACGGAAGGTACATATTGGAGGTATGTAAAGATATAATAATATTCATATATATGATACTACTAAAACAAATAAGAAGAAAATTAGATATAATAATATTCATGTATATGATACCAGTAAAAGGGAAACATTAGGACAGGGGACGGAAGGCACATATTGGAGGTATGTAAAGATATAATAATATTCATATATATGATACTACTAAAACAAATAAGAAGAAACATTAGATATAATAATATTCATGTATATGATACCAGTAAAAGGGAAACATTAGGACAGGGGACGGAAGGCACATATTGGAGGTATGTAAAGATATAATAATATTCATATATATGATACTACTAAAATAAATAAGAAGAAACATTAGATATAATAATATTCATGTATATGATACCAGTAAAAGGGAAACATTAGGACAGGGGACGGAAGGCACATATTGGAGGTATGTAAAGATATAATAATATTCATATATATGATACTACTAAAACAAATAAGAAGAAACATTAGATATAATAATATTCATGTATATGATACCAGTAAAAGGGAAACATTAGGACAGGGGACGGAAGGCACGCTGGTACACTTATGCACGCCCCTTATTGACCTCTTAGGAATTGTGAAAGGTCAACAGTGGATAGTTTAAGGGTAAATTTTCGGGTTTAGGTGATGATACTACAGAGTCCGGTAGTGAGTTCCATACATCAACTACTCGGTTACTAAAGTCGTATTTCCTGCAGTCAGGTTTGGAGCAACGTGAGAAAATATTATTTTACCAAAAGAGTAGTAGATGCTTGGAACAAACTTCCAGCAGACTTGGTTGTTAAATCCACAGCAACTGAATTTAAACATGCCTGGGATAAACATGAGATCCATCCTACGACAAAATACAGGAAGGTAGTATAAGGGCAGACTAGATGGACCAGGAGGTCTTTTTCTGCTGTCAATCTTCTATGTTTCTATGCCGCCTTTTTCGGGGCGACTCAGGGCGGCGTACAACATTAAATATAGCAATATATAGGAAATCTAAACAACTATATGAAATTATGAATTTTTTTTAAAAAAAAACATTTTAAAAGACCCCGTGTGCACTCACACACATTCATCCAGTCCAATCATATTTAATATCGGTCGGAGACAATCTCATCACTCACAGCCTCCCATGCCTGCCGGCAAAGATTAGTTTTTTAATGCTTTACTAAAAGACCAGGAGGGAGGGCCTGGTATGTATCTCCGGAGGGAGTTCGTTCCAGATGGCCGGGGGCCACCACAGAAAAGGCTCTCTTCCTTGTCTGGCCGATGGGACCTGGAGAAGGCCGACTTAGAAACATAGAAACATAGAAGTCTGACGGCAGAAAAAGACCTCATGGTCCATCTAGTCTGCCCTTATACTATTTTCTGTATTCTATCTTAGGATGGATATATGTTTATCCCAGGCATGTTTAAATTCAGTTACTGTGGATTTATCTACCACGTCTGCTGGAAGTTTATTCCAAGGATCTACTACTCTTTCAGTAAAATAATATTTTCTCATGTTGCTTTTGATCTTTCCCCCAACTAACTTCAGATTGTGTCCCCTTGTTCTTGTGTTCACTTTCCTATTAAAAACACTTCCCTCCTGGACCTTATTTAACCCTTTAATATATTTAAATGTTTCGATCCTGTCCCCCCTTTTCCTTCTGTCCTCCAGACTATACAGATTGAGTTCATGAAGTCTTTCCTGATACGTTTTATGCTTAAGACCTTCCACCATTCTTGTAGCCCCCTCTTTGGACCCGTTCTATTTTGTCTATATCTTTTTGTAGGTGAGGTCTCCAGAACTGAACACAGTATTCCAAATGGGGTCTCACCAGCATTCTATATAGCGGGATCATAATCTCCCTCTTCCTGCTTGTTATACCTCTAGCTATGCAGCCAAGCATCCTACTTGCTTTCCCTACCGCCTGACTGCACTGTTCACCCATTTTGAGACTGTCCGAAATCCCTACCCCTAAATCCTTTTCTTCTGAGGTTTTTGCGAACACAGAACTGCCAATACAATACTCAGATTGAGGACTCCTTTTCCCCAAGTGCATTATTTTACATTTGGAAACATTAAACTGCAGTTTCCATTGCTTTGACCATTTATCTAGTAAAGCTTTGTTGGGACCTCGCTGGCGGCTGGGATACATGAGGTTTTGAAACGTTGCTTCCCCCCCCCCCACTCCCAGTCTGTGCACCCAGGATAATAGAGCTGAAAGGCAAACCTAAGAGAGCAGAGATGTGTATGTGTGTGTTTGAGAGTGTGTGTCTATGTATCCAGGTTGCCAGAACGACGGCAGTCGCGGTGCCAGAAATATTTAACACTTGGCACCCGCCGAGCCCGCAAAGGCAGGGAGAGGCTGGTTTGCACGTTTAGATAAGAGCGTTCCCTGCCAGAAACAGAGGAGAAGAAAGGCAGATGTTCCATTAGGGACGAGGGAATCAGAAGTCACCTTCTAACCAACCTGGCGGGCTAATGAGACGGAATTTCTAAAGCGTGCGAATTGCAGAGCAGGGCGAAAAAAACCCCCCTACCTCCTGCCTTTGAACTGGCACGTGCGGTGCCCGGAAACAGACCTTGCCAGGGTGCGGTGCTTTGTGTGTGTGTATTTGTGTGTGTGCGTGATTTCTCAATTTCTTGGCTCGTGGCCCTTCATGTTTGGGAAGGTGCCCTCCGAAAGGAAGAAACCCAGGATGGTCCCTGCTTTGCCAAAATCACCTCCGAAAACCTCCCCAGCTGCAGAAAAAAGCCCGCTTTGGGCAGGCTTGGGATGTGGAGACAAACACACAAACAAACAATTCAATTCAATTTATTAGATTTGTATGCTGCCCCTCTCCGAAGACTCGGGGCGGCTCACAACAATAATAAAAACAGTATAACAATGGAACAAATCTAATAGTAAAATTATATTAAAAAACCCCAACAATTTAAAAACCATACAACACATACATACCAAACATAAAATATAAAAAAGCCTGGGGGAGATGTCTTAATTCCCCCATGCCTGGCGATACACAACCCCCCCGGAGGAAATTCAGGTCGCAGAAAACTGCCCTTCTTGGCCCTGCGAGGCTTGACCTTCGAAAGCAGAGAGGGAGAAGCAGCTTGGCCCGCAGAGAAGAGCTATTTCATGAATAAAATAGACGGGCTTTTAAAAGCGAGCAAGGGTGTAGAATATATCTGTGTTGTGGATGTGTAACATATTTTTTTGCTGAATTTGAAAATGAAAGGAGACTAGGATAGATCTATTTCGGCTTTGTTGTGGCCTCATCAGCTAGGCACACCCTCAGTGGGATTTGAACCTGCGGCCGAGTTAACCGGCAAAATAGCTTGAAATAGATCTGTACTAGTCTCCCTTCCTTTTCATTATCAGCAAAAATATGTTACACACACACACACAGGGAGAGAGAGAGAGAGAGAGAGAGAGAGAGAGATTTATATATCTAACATGTTACAAACAAAAATATGTTACACAGAGAGAGAGAGAGAAAGAGAGAGAGAGAGATGTGTGTGTGTGTATATATATATATATATATATATATATATATATATATATATATATATATATATATAAGATAGAAAGAAAGATAGATAGGTAGATAGGTAGATAGGTAGATGTAGATGTAGTAGATGTAGATAGATATAATAGATATATATATATACTGGATATATATATGTAGATTGTTCTGAGTTCGGGTTTTGCCATCTACGAAAACAAATATATATATACACAAAAATATGTAACCCTTCCCTGGTGCAGAGCTGAAGGGATTGGATACTGTAGCCTAGAGGATAATTCTCTGCCTTACAAGGCAAAGGTTGCAGGTTCAAGTCCCAGTGGGTATGGCTAGCTGATGAGGCCAAAATAAGGCCGAAATAGATCTATCCTAGTCTCCCTTAATTTTCAAATTCAGCAAAAAAACATGTGATATATATATATTTGTTTTCATAGATTTTCACGGGTACAGGTATGACGGTCTTGGTATATTCGGGTTTCTTCCCGTGTAAGATTTGGAAATTTCTGCCGACGTTTCAACGAGGTCCCACTCGTCATCTTCAGGCTGGTGTTTCTGTCCTTGTTCTAGGGCGAACACAGCGAGACCTGAGCTGCCTTCCTTCTATAAATACTGGTGGCTGGGTGTGGTTTGATGGCTCAGCAATTGCCTGCTGTGTAGAAACTTCCTGGTGAGTCAGTGGGGTAACACCTGGGGTCGTTGATGTGATTGAGGTATGCTGATTAGGCGTGATATCCTGAGGAGTTGGAGCTATATATATATATATATCATATAGAGATAGAGATAGATATAAATATAGATAGATATAGATTGATCGATCGATCGATAGATAGATAGATACATTTCTCTCTTTCTGTGTGTGTGTAACATATTTTTGCTGATAATGAAAAGGAAGGGAGACTAGCATAGATATATTTCAAGCTAGTTTGCTCTCATCAGCTAGCCATACTGAGAAGGAAGTAGCTAGCCATACTAAGTATGAAGTAGCAGGCTCCTTCCGTTAACTACTAGCTATAGTTCAGCAGTTCAAATCTCACCATCGGCTCGAGGTTGACTCAACCTTCCATCCTTCCGAGGTGGGTCAAATGAGGACCCAGATTGTTGGGGACAAGAGGCTGATTGTGTAAACCTCTTAGAGAGGTCTTTAAAAGCACTAATATGAAGCAGTATATAAGTCTAAACGCTATTGCTATACCCTTACCCGGATTTGAACCTGGGGAGTTTGCCTATAAGGCAGTCGCTTTAACCTCTACACCACAGGCCCTCCTCTTCTCAGCATACTGCTTCCTTTTTTGCCTCTCAGCCCCTGCAGGGACCACATCCAAGGCAGTTAAATTTTTATAGCTGACAAACTATATTCTCTATGCGCAACATATTTCTGTTGATAAATGAAAAGGAATACAGACTGGTATAGATATATTTCAAGCTATTTCGCTCTCATCCGCTAGCCATAGGCATACCAGGATTTGAACCTGGAGAGTCAGCCTGTAAGACAGTAGTTTTAACCTCTAGCTGAGGTTAAAGACAACAGGTTCTTCTCCTCAAGCTTGTTCCAGGGAAGAGGTACAGTATATGCTTTTGTTTCGCTTTGCTTTGCTTTTCCGTTGAATCCCCCTGGTATACCCAAATACTGTGTAACATATTTTTGCTGATAAATGAAAAGGAAGGAAAAAGGAAATGTCGTCTGGCGGGACCCAGGTGAAGAGCCTTCTCTGTGGTGGCTCCGACCCTCTGGAACCAGCTCCCGCCAGAGATTAGAACTGCCCCTACTCTCCTTGCCTTTCGTAAACTCCTCAAAACCCGCCTCTGTCGTCAAGCGTGGGGGAACTGAGACATCTCCCCCTGCCTATGTAGTTTTAGTGCGTGATATGACTGTATGTATGTTTTTTATATTGGGGTTCCTTGCTTTTAGATTTTTTAAATGTACAATTGCTATTTTAGATTTTAAATTATTAGATTTGCCAATACATATTGTTCTTTGTCACTGTTGTGAGCTGCCCCGAGTCTGCGGAGAGGGGCGGCATACAAAATCTAATTAATAATAATAATAATAATAATAATAATAATAATAATAATAATAAGGCTAGTGTAGATCTATTTCAAGCTATTTTGCTCTCATTAGTTAGCCCTATCCTTACTGGGATTTGAACCTGTTGAGTTTGCCTATAAGGCAGTAGCTTTAATCTCTAGACCACAGGTTCTCCTCCTCTCAGCTTGTACCAGAGAAGTTAGGCAGTAGCTTTAACCTATATATATATACATTTAATATACAGTGGTACCTCTACTTACGAACTTAATTCATTCCGTGACCAGGTTCTTAAATAGAAAAATTTGTAAGAAGAAGCAATTTTTTTTGCATAGGAATCAATGTAAAAGCAAATAATGCGTGCGATTGGGGAAACCACAGGGAGGGTGGAGGCCCTGTTTCCTCCCAGGAGATTCCTAGAGAGGCCCCATGGAGGCTTCTCCCCGCCTTTTCTGGCCCTGTTTCCTCCCAGGAGATTCCTAGAGAGGCCCCATGGGGGCTTCTCCCCACCTTTTCCGGCCCTGTTTCCTCCCAGGAGATTTCTAGAGAGGCCCCATGGAGGCTTCTCCCTGCCTTTTCCAGCCCTGTTTCCTCCCAGGAGATTCCTAGAGAGGCCCCATGGAGGCTTCTCCCTGCCTTTTCCAGTTACAGTTCAGGTTTGTAAGTAGAAAATGGTTCTTAAGAAGAGGCAAAAGAATCTTATCTAGAAAAGTTCTTAAGCCAGAGCCATTCTTAGGTAGAGCTGCCACTGTATATAAAATATGTATATCTAAATGCTTCCTAGACCCTGCGTTAAATTAGCGAAGGGCGAGTTTGCGTGTTTCCGTTTGAGCCTTGTCGAGCCTTATGACAAACCGCGCCATCTATTTTCATCTGCGGTGGAGGAGGAAGAAGAGGTCTCTAGAGGCCATTAAGAAACAGTTTCCCCTTAGGGCTGAGTTTGCCCACCGCTGGCCTGCGAAGAGGGCGCCTGTCATCTCTACCTCCTTGGCACGTCTATTATAACCATCACCAAAAGGAGTTGGGAAAACACACCGCAGCCTTCGTTGGCTCTTTTCTACCTCAATGGATTTTCCCCTTTTTTTCGGCCGCGGTTTTATTTATACAGGAGCTTGTTCTCCGAGCAGGAGAAAGGCCCCTTTGGGACTCACTAATGCTGGCACAAACTTTTCCCTGCGGGGATGGCGAGCGCACAACCTCTCTCTCTCTCCAGCTCTAAGCAGCCAGGAGGCTGCGCTTGACACCTCGCAGGGTTCCTAATGAGCTTTCCGGCGAGAACTTTTTTTTGCAAAGGCGGCTCTAAGGATGAGTAATTGGCGAAGAAGGGGAGACGAGGAGAAACGACGTTTCTTTAACGAGACAACCCCTTTTTTGCGGGGTCTCTTTGGGGTCCCCCTTCCCCCTTGGCAGCTGGGATCCAGGGAAAAACAGGGGGAGATTTCAGGGGATTGGAAAATGACCCGTGAATTTCCTGCCCAGGTGAGGCCAAGAGGTTTCGACATCCCAATGGCCATAGCAATAGCACTTAGACTTATATGCCGCTTTGCAATGCTTTTCAGCCCTCCCTAAGCTGTATACAGTATAGTCAGGGTAGGTAGGAAGGAAGGAAGGAAGGAAGGAAAGAAGGAAGGAAGGAAAGAAGGAAGGAAGGAAGGAAAGAAGCAAGGAAGGAAAGAAGGAAGGAGGGAGGGAGGTAACGAAGGAATAGTACTTATATGCTTTACAGTCAGTGTAGGTAGGTAGGTAGGTAGGTAGGAAGGAAGGAAGGAAGGAAGGAAGGAATAGTACTGAATATGCTTTACAGCCCTCCCTAAGCTGTATACAGAGTGTAGGTAGGTAGGTAGGTAGGTAGGTAGGAAGGAAGGAAGGAAGGAATAGTACTTAGACTTATATGCTTCACAGCCCTCCCTAAGCTGTAGACAGTCAGTGTAGGTAGGTAGGAAGGAAGGAAGGAGGGAAGGAAGGAAGGAATAGTACTTAGACTTATATGCTTCACAGCCCTCCCTAAGCTGTATACAGTCAGTGTAGGTAGGTAGGAAGGAAGGAAGGAGGGAAGGAAGGAAGGAAGGAATAGTACTTAGACATATGCTTCACAGCCCTCCCTAAGCTGTATACAGTCAGTGTAGGTAGGTAGGTAGGTAGGAAGGAAGGAAGGAGGGAAGGAAGGAAGGAAGGAGGGAAGGAAGGAAGGAATAGTACTTAGACATATGCTTCACAGCCCTCACTAAGCTGTATATAGTCAGTGTAGGTAGGTAGGTAGGTAGGTAGGAAGGAAGGAAGGAGGGAAGGAAGGAAGGAGGGAAGGAAGGAGGGAAGGAAGGAAGGAAGGAAGGAGGGAAGGAAGGAAGGAATAGTACTTAGATATATGCTTCACAGCCCTCCCTAAGCTGTATACAGTTAGTGTAGGTAGGTAGGTAGGTAGGAAGGAAGGAAGGAAGGAATAGTACTTAGACCTATATGCTTCACAGCCTTCCCTAAGCTAAAGAGAAAGAAGGAAGGAAGGAAGGAGGGAAGGAAGGAAGGAAGGAAGGAAGGAGGGAAGGAAGGAAGGAATAGTACTTAGACATATGCTTCACAGCCCTCCCTAAGCTGTATACAGTTAGTGTAGGTAGGTAGGTAGGTAGGTAGGTAGGTAGGAAGGAAGGAAGGAAGGAAGGAAGGAATAGTACTTAGACCTATATGCTTCACAGCCCTCCCTAAGCTGCATACAGTCAGGGTAGGTAGGTAAATAGGTAATAGTAAATAGGTTGTTGGGAAATTGTACCTCTTTGAGGTGAGGAGAGGCCAGGCACTCTAACCCAAACCCTTGACGTGAGTGACATCAAGTTGGCCAACTTTAAGCCAGTCACATGACCTTTAAGCCACCCGCAGGTCGCTACAATGGGTTTGCCTGAACCGGTGAAGACGGCTGAACGCCACCGTTTTCTCCCAGCCCTTGGCAGGAAGCAATCCACTTCCGAAAAACCTTGCCAAAAAGACTGCAGGGACCTGTCCGAGCACTCTCGGACACGACTGAACAGAAGGGAGGGAAAAAAATTATATATATATGCTCAGAGACCAGAATAAAAGCCGAACAAATGAAGCCAGGCAGATGTCAGTTTTCTGCTTCTCGCCTCTGCTCCTTCGGGTTGGAAACCTGGCACGTAAAAATGTCTGGAAGTCATTTTTAACACACCCACACACCCACACGCATTTTGGCTGGCAGTTGCTCAACAGGCGGCCTGCTGGATTTATTGAGGTCAAGATTTCTTTTCTCTAACGAAATCCACACTCCATCTAGGACTCCAAGTAGAGTCAAGTGTCGTTTTAAAAAGTGTGTGGCTGTTACGGGTTATTCCTGCAAAAAAATATCTTTTTTCCTAACTTTTGTCGGGTTTTTTTTCATTATAAACAAACAACATATAAACAAGACATACAATACATGAAGTATAACAAATAAAGTAAATACTAACCTCTTTTGCAACCATTTCATTTCCAGATATATTTACACTTCACAATATTACTTCTTCTAGCTTTACATATATAATTTTAATTTTATTTAATTTTCAAATTCAGCAAAACAAAACAAAACATGTGACATATATATATATGTGTGTGTGTGTGTCACATGTTTTTTGCTGAATTTGAAAATTAAGGGAGACTAGGATAGATCTATTTCGGCCTTATTTTGGCCTCATCAGCTAGCCATACCCACTGGGACTTGAACCTGCAACCTTTGCCTTGTAAGGCAGAGAATTATCCTCTAGGGCAGCGGTCCCCAAACTACGGCCCGCGGGCCGGATGCGGCCCAACGAGGTCTTTTAACCGGCCCGTGGCAAGCTCACGAGATTTTACTGGTCGATAAAATAAGCTCCCGAATCTCCTGTCAACTCACCGCGGTCGGCTGCTCAGCGAGGAGAAGGTGGAGAGGCAAGGGGGCGGGGAGGAAAGCGGGCCTGCAATTGGCCCCTTCCTTTGTCGCCTTTAGGGAGAGAAACTGTTGCTGCCCTATGGCAGAGCAGCAACAGTTCCTCTCCCTAAAGGCGAGAAAGAAATTGGCCAATTGCAGGGCCGCTTTCCTCCCCGCCCCCTTGCCTCTCCACCTCCTCCTCCCCTCCTCCTCCGCGGTGAGTGAAAAACTGTCCACTGAAAGTCACAGCTAAGTGCACCATGGCTAAGTTTGTGTGTGGGGGGGAGGCGGCTGCTTGAAAACCCCTGACCTCCATCGCCTCCCCCCCACGGCACAAGGCGAGCACACCTCGCCGCTGACACAGGCGGCGGGGACTGCCCTGTCCCCCTGTCCCCCCTGCGCAAAACTACGCAGCCCCAGATCGCTCGCTTCTCCAGCCAGCAAAGCCGATTGCCCGGCTTTGCTGGCTGATGCAGGAAAGGAAAGCCTCACATTTAAAAAGCACGCCACTTTCTGGGACTACGGCGCCGTGGTGGCCTTCAAGCGCGGCCCTTCGCGGCGCCCCCCACCCGTTCCTGCAGGAAGAGATCGGGCACTTTACCGGGAGGTGGAGGCGGCGTGGGGCCGGACGCTGGGTGCCGGGGAGGGCGAAGGCGTGGACGCGCCTCTCAGCTGCAGAGCGGAACGGGGATGGAGATCCGCGGCGGAGTCCGGCGTTGGGAGCCTGGGGCCATGCGGGACCGCTCATCCAGGCTTGCCGGTCCACGCGCGCCTGGATGAGCGGTCCCGCATGGCCCCAGCGCCGGACTCCGCCGCGGATCTCCATCCCCGTTCCGCTCTGCAGCTGAGAGGCGCGTCCACGCCTTCGCCCTCCCCGGCACCCAGCGTCCGGCCCCACGCCGCCTCCACCTCCCGGTAAAGTGCCCGATCTCTTCCTGCAGGAACGGGTGGGGGGCGCCGCGAAGGGCCGCGCTTGAAGGCCACCACGGCGCCGTAGTCCCAGAAAGTGGCGTGCTTTTTAAATGTGAGGCTTTCCTTTCCTGCATCAGCCAGCAAAGCCGGGCAATCGGCTTTGCTGGCTGGAGAAGCGAGCGATCTGGGGCTGCGTAGTTTTGCGCAAGGGGGACGGGGACAGGGCAGTCCCCGCCGCCTGTGTCAGCGGCGAGGTGTGCTCGCCTTGTGCCGTGGGGGGGAGGCGATGGAGGTCAGGGGTTTTCAAGCAGCCGCCTCCCCCCCACACAGAGATAAGAGAGAGAAAGAAAGAGAGGGACAGAGAGAAAGAAAGAGAGGGACAGAGAGAAAGAAAGAGAGGGACAGAGAGAAAGAAAGAGGGACAGAGAGTAAGAAAGAGAGGGACAGAGAGTAAGAAAGAGAGGGACAGAGAGAAAGAAAGAGGGACAGAGAGAAAGAAAGAGAGGGACAGAGAGAAAGAAAGAGAGGGACAGAGAGAAAGAAAGAGAGGGACAGAGAGAAAGAAAGAGGGACAGAGAGTAAGAAAGAGAGGGACAGAGAGAGAGAGGGACAGAGAGAAAGATAGAGAGGGACAGAGAGAAAGAAAGAGGGACAGAGAAAAAGAAAGAGAGGGACAGAGAAAAAGAAAGAGAGGGACAGAGAGAAAGAAAGAGGGACAGAGAAAGGGAGAGAGAGAAAGAGAAAGAAAGGTAGAGAGAAAGAGTGAGAGAAAGAGAAGAGAGAGAGAAAGAAAGAGGGGGGAGAGAAAGAGGGAAAGATAGAGAGGGAGAGAGAAAGGAAGAGGAGAGATAGAAAGGGAGAGAGAGAGAAAGGGAGAGAGAGAGAGGGAGAGAGAAAGAGGGAGAGATATAAAGAGTGAGTGAGAGAAAGAGAGAAGAGAGAGAAAGAAAGAGAGAGAGAGAGAGGACAGAGAGAAAGAGAGAGAACTAGAAAGACAGAAGGACAGAGAGAAAGGGAGAGAGAGAGAAAGGAAGAATAAATATTAAATATTGTATTTGTTCCCATTTTGTTTTTTACTTTAAATAATGTATGTGCAGTGTGCATAGGGATTTGTTCACGCGTTTTTTTAATAGTCCGGCCCTCCAACAGTCTGAGGGACAGTGAACTGGCCCCCTGTGTAAAAAGTTTGGGGACCCCTGCTCTAGGGCTAGGCTACAGTATCCAATCCCTTCAGCTCTGCACCAGGGAAGGGTTACATATTTTTGTGTCGAATCACCCTGGTGTATTGATATATATACACTCATATATATACACACATACATACATACATACTGTATACATATACATATAATCTCTTAATTTTAAATATTCAGCAAAAATCTGTGATACATATACATATACATACATACATACATACATACATACATACATACATATATATATATATATATATACACACACACACTGTATACATATGTGTTTTCATAGATTTTCACGGGTATATGTATGTAGATTGTTCTGAGTTCGGGTTTTGCCCTGTGTAATATTTTGAGTGTCTATGCGACGTTTCGGTGAAATCACATTCACCATCATCAGGCTGAAGTTATAAGCTTCGTGCTGCTGTAAATATGCATATGTATATATGTAAATATATGTATACACACATATATATCTATACAGTGGTATTTCACAATAACTGAATTTAAACATGCCTGGGATAAACATAGATTCATCCTAAGATAAAATACAAGAAATAGTATGAGGGCAGACTGGATGGATCATGAGGTCTTTTTCTGCCGTCAGTCTTCTATGTTTCTATCTAAGAATGCCTCTACTTACGATTACAAACTTTTCTCAAGAACTATTTTCCATTTACAAACCCGAGCCTCCGAAACTGTAACCGGAAAAGGCAGGGAGAAGCCTCCGTGGGGCCTCTTTAGGATTCTCCCGGGAGGAAACAGGGCTGGAAAAGGCGGGGAGAAGCCTCTGTGGGGTGTCTCTCTCTAGGAATCTCCTGGGAGGAAACAGGGCCGGAAAAGGCAGGGAGAAGCCTCCTTGGGGCCTCTCTAGGAATCTCCTGGGCGGAAACAGGGCCTCCACCCTCCCTGTGGTTTCCCCAATCGCACGCCTTATTTGCTTTTACATTGATTCCTATGGGGAAAATTGCTTCTTCTTACAAACTTTTCTACTTAAGAACCTGGTCACAGAACGAACTAAGTTCGCAAGTAGAGGCACCACTGTATCATTTACTATTTTCATTCAATGTGTTGGTCACATTTAAACAATTTTTCCCCTGTTTATTTAACTTGTTTTGTATGATCTCGTCCCGCATTAAAAGGGAGCAGGCTTTTCTCGTAGCAAACCGGGCCCAGATCGATTTTGGACGAGTGGAGGAATATATGAACATCCGCAATATGTTCCCGGGAAGCCTCTTAGGAATTTTCGGCAACTATTTGCCAAAGCAGATGTTCGAGTCAGGTGTTGCTTGAGTGAACGTGTGTGTGTGTGTGTGTTTGTGTGCGTGAGTGTGTGTTGGCTCTTTAAGCCCTGATTAGGGTTGCCAACCAACAGACACTTACAAAATTATCCTCATCTGAATTTTCAATTCCTGAATTACCGGATCTGGTTTACGGCATAGCATCGATTCATTAGCAAAGGGCCGTCTCTCCCCCCTCCCTTTCTGGACTTTGCAAACTGGGACATTGATCTAATCACAGCGCGAGCGGTGTAATTAAATCCGTGGCGCCTTCTGGCGTGGCATTTCAATCAATGCCTACAGGTGTTCGGATGGGGATCGGTGATCTCTAACAGGAAAGGAGGCGGGGAACGGCGGAACCAGGGACTGACAGAGAAGCAAGCGTTTTGCAGATCTCCAAATTAATTTTAAACCAGGGTAGGGCTAATCGTCAGACGTTTAGCCCGGTTGATTCAATTAATCTAGCGCTTCTCAATTATTTCCTGTTACGCCCCTCCCTAGGAAGAAGTAAACATTTCGCGTGCCCCCAACGCTCCGATCTGGCCCCCAATGGAATTTTAATAAAGATATTTTTCGGAGTATAAGATGCACCAATTTTTAATTTTATTTATTTATTTATTATTTAGATTTGTATGCCGCCCCTCTCCGCAGACTTTTTCCCTAAAAGAGGCTGATAATTTGGGTGCGTCGTATTATTATTATTATTATTATTATTATTATTATTATTATTATTAATTATATTTGTATGCCGCCCCTCTCCACAGACTCGGGGCGGCTCACAACAATTGTAAAACAGTGTGCAATGAACAAATCTAATATTTAAAAAATATCTAAAAACCCATTAATTTAGAAACATACAATACTTATACAGTGATACCTCATCTTACAAACGCCTCATCATACAAACTTTTCAAGACACAAACCCTGGGTTTAAGATTTTTTTGCCTCTTCTTACAAACGATTTTCACCTTACAAACCCACCGCCGCCGCTGGGATGCCCCCCCTCCGGACTTCCGTTGCCAGCGAAGCACCTGTTTTTGTGCTGCTGGGATTTCCTTGAGGCTCCCCTCCAGGGGAAACCCCACCTCCGGACTTCCATTTATTTATTTATTTATTATTTATTTATTTATTATTTGGATTTGTATGCCGCCCCTCTCCGAAGACTCGGGGCGGCTCACAACAAATAGTACAAATCATAAATAATCCATTGCCAGCAAAGCGCTTGTTTTTGTGATGCTGGGATCCCCCTGCTGGGATTCCCCTGCAGCATCGCAAAAACACAGAAGTCCGGAGGTGGGGTTTCCTATGAGGAATCCCAGCAGCGCAAAAACGGGCACTTCGGCTGGCAAAAGGGATGAATTTTGGGCTTGCACGCATTAATCGCTTTTCCATTGATTCCTATGGGACGCGTTGTTTCGTCTTACCAACTTTTCACCTTAAGAACCTTGTCCTGGAACCAATTAAGTTCGTAAGACAAGGTATCGCTGTACTCTGAATGTAGCTTTATTTCCAGCCCTAACTAGTTGCTAACAATCTTCCCAGCTCTTACCTTGCAGGCTCTTTCATGGTTTCTCTCTGCGAAGAATGTTTCCCAAGCCCTAAGTCCTTGCAGGGTTTTTTTCATTGCTCTAACTTGCTCTTAATAAGTTTCTTTCCAGCCCCAACCATGTGCTAACAATGTTCCCAGCTCTTACCAGCTTGCAAGCTCTTTCATTGTTTCTCGCCGCAAAGAATGTTTTCCAAGCCCTGTCTTTGTAGGGTTTTTTCCTCCCATTCTCTACTTTGCTCCAAATGTTTCTTTCCAGCCCTAACCAGGTGCTAACGATCTTTCCAGCTCTTACCTTGCAGGCTCTTTCGTTGTTACTCTCTGCGAATAATGTTTTCCAAGCCCTAAGTCTTTGCAGGGTTTCCCCCCCACCCCATTATTCTACTTGGTCCAAATGTTTCTTTCCAGGTGCTAATGATGTCCCCAGCTCTTACCGGCTTGCAAGCTCTTTCATTGTTACTCTCTCCGAATAAAGTTTTTAAACCAGGGGATAAAATAATGTGCTGAAGCTTACCGGATTAATGACGCTAGCCAGAGCGCTGGTGAGATCCCATTTGGAATAATATTGTGTTCAGTTCTGGAGACCTCACCTACAAAAAGAGATGGATAAAACTGAACGGGTCCAAAGACAGGCTACAAAAATGGTGGAAGGTCTTAAGCATAAAACTTATCAGGAAAGACTTCATGAACTCAATCTGTAGAGTCTGGAGGACAGAAGGGAAAGGGGGGACATGGTCGAAACATTTAAATATGTGAAAGGGTTAAATAAGGTCCAGGAGGGAAGTGTTTTTAATGGGAAAGTGAACACAAGAACAAGGGGACACAATCTGAAGTTAGTTGGGGGGAAAGATCAGAAGCAATGAATGAATGAATGAATGAATGAATGAATGAATGAATGAATGAATGGAGAGGTGGAGATGGAGTTATGGGAGGGCAGGGGAGGGGAGGTAGAAAGTAAAGAAACTCCTTAAAACACATTAACGATATGGAAATTTGGCATATGTATCCGGTTTGATATTGGTATTGGTTTTGTTATTTACATATGTTTTATCTTAAGGTGGAGACAAATAAAAAAAAGATACCCAAGGGTTAAATAAGGTTCAGGAGGGAAGTGTTTTTAATAGGAAAGTGAACACAAGAACAAGGGGCCACAATCTGAGGTCAGTTAGGGGGAAAGATCAGAATCAACGTGAGAAAATATTATTTGACTGAAAGAGGAGTAGATGCTTGGAACAAACTTCCCGCAGACATTGGCTGACAAATCCACAGGGACTGAATTGAAACATGCCTGGGATAAACATAGATTCATCCTAAGATAAAATACAGGAAATAGTATAAACATATATCCATCCTAAGATAAAATACAGGAAATAGTATAAGGGCAGGCTAGATGGACCAGGAAGTCTTTTTCTGCCGTCAGTCTTCTATGTTTTTATGTTTCTATTTGAGAAGCACTGAATTAAGCCGAGAGGTTGGCTGTTTGCATGACCGAATTCCCTCCGCCACTAAATTAATCCGTTTCCTGAGTTCATACAAGACACCAAAGCAATCAACAGCTTGGTCACTCAAGAAACCAGCAAAGAGCCAGGGTTGAAAATTGATTGTGCGTGACTGAGTTCTTTTACTGAATTGGGCTCTCCGAAAACTTGACTTTGACTTTGAGACTTTGGAAAGAAGGCAGAGAAGAGCAACTAAGATGAATAGAAT